>NW_015390003.1:75667-98084 GCF_001527695.2 Protobothrops mucrosquamatus
CTCCCTTCCTTTCCCTTCCTTCCTTCCTTCCTCCCTCCCTCCCTCCCTTCCTTTCCCTTCCTTCCTTCCTTTCCCTCCCTTCCTTTCCCTTCCTTCCTTCCTTTCCCTTCCTTCCTTCCTTCCTTCCTTCCTTCCTGTCCCTTCCTTCCTCCCTCCCTCCCTTCCTGATCCGTGCCAAGATGCCCCTTGGCTTCCCAAGGCCAAACTCCCTGCCCTCCTTCGTTGGGGGACCTGGCTTCCCTTGGGGCAACCACTGGCATTTCATGGGGCAGATCTGCAGCCTCCAAAACCCAACTGGCCACTTTGGAAGATGCTCAACTTTCTCCTCGGGGTTTCCTTCTGCCAGATGCTTTCCAGCTGCTCTTACACTCCTGGCCTTCCTTCCTTCCTTCCTTCCTTCCTTCCTTCCTTCCTTCCTTCCTTCCTCCCTCCTACCTGGATGGGGCTGTTTGGGGGTTGCCTGAACCGCAGGAAGGAGGCTCTGGAAATCTTCATGGGTAAAATCCTGCCAAGCCTCCACACGGGGAAGAATCCCCCAGCCAGACTCCGAGCAGGCACAGTTGCCATAGGAACAAGCGGGGATGCTCTCATGCTGAGCCCCAAATGTCTGGGGCAGGATTCTCCCCCCCCCCCCCGTGTTATGATGCCCTGGAAATGTGGGTCTGGGGGTGCCAAGAAAGGCAGAAACGAAGTCCATGGGGCCTGCCTTCCTCTCCTCTCTGCAGACTCTGAAAACGACGCTCCAGAGTTCCTTTTAGGAAGTCTGAAGCCTGCCTGCCTCCTGCAGCCCCGTTTCCACCCACCGAGGCTGTATTTGCCACCCCCCACCCCCTGCGCCAGGCAGCCTCCTGCTGTCCAAAGCCTGGGACCCCCTCCGGAGGGACAGAAGCCTGTCAAAGGCCTGGAGGGGAGGTGGGAGGCACGCAGCCTGACCCAAGGCCATTTTGGTCCTGGGGTGGCCAAACTGGCACCAAAGGAATCCCACCAACAATGCCCTCCTCCCCCAGCACTGACAGGGCAGGCCACTTGCATAGCAACATGGAGCAAAACCCCCACTCCCTGCTAGCACTGATAGTGTTACCCGGTCGGGTCATGAAAGGTCTGCAAGAAAACCACCCAGCTCAGAAAAGCGTCATGGATTCCACAGTCATCGTTGTCCTCCTCCTCCTCCTCCCCACTCTACAGACCCCACTCCCTTCTAGTACTGATAGTATTACCCAGTCGGGTCATGAAAAGTCTGCAAGAAAAGCTGGGAGAAAAGACCCCACTGTAGTTCAACGCTGAGTTCCAGAGAGTCTCTTTCACTAATACCATCTTTGCCCACTTTCTAGCTGTTGGCACTAAGAGGGCACATACTGCCCTGGCCGCTATGTTTGTTCTCCATCTCCACCTAGGACAGGGGTAGGCAACCTTGGCTCTTTTATGACTCGTGGACTTCAACTCCCAGAATTCCTGAGCCAGCTTTGCTGGCTCAGGAATTCTGGGAGTTGAAGTCCACGAGTCATAAAAGAGCCAAGGTTGCCTACCCCTGACCTAGGAAATGAAAAATCCCTATACACAAAGGATGGGTTCACTAAACGACCGCTGCTTTTGCTTAACAATTGTGGCATCTGCTTTACAACCACCAATTTTAATTCATAAAACTGAGCACGGTTACATGGAGACCTGCTTTACAACCACCACAACAGACCACCAAAATTGTGGGTCAGTTATGGCTGTAAATCGAGGGCTACGTGTAGGAAAATGCCCATTGAATTCTCAGAAAAACAGAATATTCCCCCAACAACAGCAGGGAAGGGTCCCCGCTGCAGAACTGAATTGAGTTGAACACTTTATTTGGCCACATGTGATTAGACTCACAAGTAATTTGCCTCCGGGACACAAGCAAAGCGATAGAATAATTAACAATTATTTTCTAATTAATAATTATAAAATTAATGGCAAGCTGGAGCAAACGTGTCAATCACAAATACCAGTTATGGGAAATGCTGCTGTGGGGGCTACATCTCAGGACTGCTGGTCAGATGAGGGTGGGAATTAATACCTTTACTTTATTAGTAAAGATGTTAACACATTAATGCTAATGATATTAATTAATGCCATTAATACCCCACACCTCCGTACTGAATACATTGAGCTACTGCCAAGAGAGGGAAGCGGTCCCCTTGATCCAGTTTCAGAGTGCCAAGCAAACAAGGTTATTGGCTGCATTCGCACATGCTCAACCGGGTCCCTGAGTTTATCCCTTTTCCTGGTTCCCACCAGGGCTGTGGAGTTGGAGTTGGAGTCGGAGTCGAGGAGTCGGAGGAAATTTTGGGTACCTGGAGTCGGAGTCGGAGTCGGAAGTACAAAAAACTGAGGAGTCGGAGTCGGAACATTTATCTACCGACTCCACAGCCCTGGTTCCCACAATGCTTTGAACCAGAAGCTAACCGAGCCAACTAAATTTGTGCAACAAGCTAGGTTTACCTCAAACCTAACTGAGATTAACTTCAAAGTGGCTTAGCGTGTCACTAAGTCCCTGGAGATTAACCGACCTGATTAAATCTAATCTGGGCAACCGGCCATCTGTTTTGGGGGCTCCCGACCCGACTTTTCCTCCCCATCCCAGCCCATAGCCATCCTCACCCCCACCCCAGGCAAACCCAATCATTACTCATCAAGCTGGACTCGGCCAGCCCAGCCTCCTTCGGCCGCAAGGGTTGGGCAAGCAAGGGAGCCCGTGCCCTCCCTGTCCGAGCAGCGCCAGTCCTGCCAGGTGGCCAAACTCTGCTGATAAATGAAAGGCATCTTCTCGTTACCTCTCTCCGTCTAACCGGGCAGGAGATTGATGCGTTTTTTATTGGAACAGATAGATGAAATCTTTTCTGGGGAATGTAAATTATGTAGATGAGCTCCTGTTGAATCTTGAAGGAACAAAATCAGGTGTGACTGTCCTGTGGGCATTTAAATAACTTGCCCAACTTCAGTTCCAAACCCGATTCCTCATTCTGAAACACTTCACACCCTGCTCTCCCTTCCAAAATGGGATTCGTCATTCTGAAACCTGGTGAGATATCTCAACCCGTGCCCGTCTTGGAGAGGGCGATGAGCCGAGGGTCCCGGTGCTGGGAGATGCAGCCCAGGTTGCCTCCTTCAGCTGTGAACCGTGAGGAGCAGGGCACTGAACATCGGAATGCCCCGTGGAAGAGCGTTTCAGAGACATCTGCCCTTTCCTGACGTGTTCTCACTCTCTGGAGTGAGAACCTGATGGTTGGACTTTGGACTTGCATGATGGCCTAACCCTTTTGAAATGGGTCCTTGGGGTGGATACGTCCAATCCTGCTATTCCCAATCCTGAATCCACAGCTGGGAAGATGCAATTGATCCTCGAGTGGGGAAGACAACATCGATGTAAAACAGGAGCTGACCCATAAAGCCACCCAGGTCCACCTTGTAGGGGAGATGGGCATCATAGAGATTTAATAAGTAAAGAAGAGGGATCTCAGTTATATCTCAGCAGGCTGAAAGGTTGTGTTGTTGTCCTCACAAAAACCAAACAGTTTCCTCCGATAAAGTTGTACAGTGGTTGTACAATAAACTCCGATAAAGTTGTACAGTTCACGACAGGTAAAAGGATTTCCTCCTGCGATGCAGACGTATCCTGTGGAATCCAATTTCACGAGAAATAAGAAAGGTTCACCTCAGAATCAAAAAAGAGGGTCTAACTGATTTATGGAACAAGTTGTAATGGCTTGATTTACTATCATGTAGCACACATGCATTTATGTTTAGTCCCTTCTCATTGAGGAAGAAATCTCCCTGGGGGGACAACCGAGATACGCCTCTCGTTCCCCAGAAGTGGGGAACTGGTAGTTCTGATATCTTCCCAGACAAGCTCACCAAGGGCGTTTGGGATGCGAAAGCCGTAATTTTAACTCATGCTGCCTCTGGGTGTCTGGCGAGATTATTTAACGTTCACAAAGACAAGCCGGCAGAAACTCTGCAGAAGTGAATCGGTGCCAATGCTGAGGTCCTTGCTGTACAGAACACAAATTAAACAGGGTTTGGGGTGTTTTGATGAGCTGTCCAAGCTAACAAGAGCCGGCTGAAGGCGCAGGAATTAGTTCCCGAGGGACCGTTCCCACCGAACGGATCAGGCCAGTTAAGGCTTCAAAATGGTGGCTCTTCCATTGACTCGGTGCTGCTGTTCGTGAGAAGGAGGCGTCAGGAGCCACGAGAGTCTGGTTAGCGACTGTATTCTTCGTTGGCATATTGTTCCAAGAGTTTTCACTGGATTTTACTTGCAATCTCAATATGCTTCAGTACGATGGATTGTCTTCAACCGCCGATATTCTGCACATGCTCGAGAGTTATCACCCGTGCTCAAAATACCCAAAAGTAGATGGGAAAGTCAGTATCTGGAGAGGGGAGAATGCTCTGACGGGCATTTATCAGGATGTGCCATGATTCTTTGTAGCTTACCTGGGAAAAACTTGAAGGATGGAAAGGGGAGGGAAGGGGAGGGAAGGAGAAACAGGGCGAGAGGGAAGGAAAAAGAGAGGAAGGGAAGAAGAAAAGAAAGGCAGGAAGGAGGGAAGGGGAAGAGGAAAGAGGAAGGTGGAGGAGGAAGGAAAGAAGGAAGAAACAAAGGGAAAAAAGAGAGGGAGGGAGGGACGGAAGGAGGAAGGAAGGAAAGGAAAGGAAAGGAAAGGAAAAAGGGAGGGAGGGAAGGAGACAGAGAAGAAAGGGCCGGGAGGGAGGGAAAGATGTCCCGCCCTGGGGCTGGGAGGGTCCCCTGCCCTCCGAGGAGGGGCTGAGGTGGCAGGCGGTGGTCAGTCCTCCAGATCGCAAGGCCTCTGAGGCTCTGCTGAGCCCTCTGGGGGGGGGGCTCCCTCTAGTGAGGGATGGGGAAGGACTTCTGAGTGGCGCTTGGACAGACAGAAGCCCCGCCAACTTCCTCCCGGCTTCGGCTTCCTCGCGAGGCCTAAATCCGCTCGCGCCTCTCAGAATCCCAGGTGGTGGGTGGATTCGGAATGAATGACTTCTCTCCTGTTGCGTAGCTGGATTCTCTCTTTCATTTCCCAGGCTTCTGAAGGCTCTTTTGTCTCTGCCGCCTCCGGGAATCAACATCCCTCCTGCTCTTCTGGCTGGCTGAAGCCCCCACGAAAGACCCCCCCAAGGAGAGGGAAAGTCCCAATGGGCTGCCCACCCCTCCTCCAGTTACAACACTCCGTTTAGTGACCGTTTGAAGTTCTAACCACACTGAAAAAGAGGGACTCGTGACCGTTTTTCACACTTATGACTGCTGCAGCATCCCCTGGGTCACGCGATCCAAATTCAGAGGCTTGGCGGCAGATTCACATTTATGACGGTTGCAGTGGCCACCGGGTCCCTTGTTACAAGCCGAGTCGGTGGGGGAAGCCAGACAGGGAAAAGAACAAGGCTGCCTCCCCCCTCCCCCTCCTCTTCTGGCCCCCAAAGCAGGGCAGCATCAGGAGACGCAGAAGAGACAGGAAGGGCTGAGCCAGGGGGGAGGGGGGAGGGCCCCCCAGAAGAATCCTGCTCTGCTTTCGGGGGTCCTTGGCCGTTTCCAGCAGAAAGGGGCTCTTGCCTGGGGTGGGAAATCCTTCTCTGCTGAAGTGGCCATTAAAAACTTCCTTCTTTCCTCCCTCTATTTTTCTTCTCTCTGGAGGCCCTCTAGTCCAACCCCCCACCCCGCTCAAGCAGGAGACCCTAGGCCAGGGGTAGGCAACCTGGGCTCTTTTATGACTGGTGGACTTCAACTCCCAGAATTCCTGAGCCAGCCACGCTGAGGGGAAAGGGAGAGGTTTCCAAGCTGAGCCAGGCTGGCTCAGGAATTCTGGGAGTTGAAGTCCACGAATCATGAGGGGGCCATAGTTCCCCCATGCTGGCTCAGGAATTCTGGGAGTTGAAGTCCACGAGTCATAAAAGAGCCAAGGTTGACTACCCCTGGCCTATACCATTTCGGACCAATGGCTTTCCAGTCTCTTCCTGAAAACCTCCACTGTTGGAGCAAAATACTGGAAAACTGCTAGTCCTTCTTTTCTCTAGACTAGCTTCATAAGACTGCTAAGCATCAGCCAAGTAAACATCTAGAAATACCACATTTGTGTGTGTATATGCGTGTGTGTGAGAGAGGGTGTGGGTGCTCTAATGACACAGCACCCCTTTCGTTTCCACGAGACAGTCGTCGGGGCTCTCCTAATAAAGCAGCTCCTTGCCTCCCCTTGCCCTTCAATTCTGCAGGCCTCCCAGCCGGTCTCCCTGGATGGAGAGCTGAGCCAGAAGGACGCGTCCCTCACTCTGAGCCAGACGGAGAGGTCAAAGCCCCCCCCCCTTGCTCCGGCCTCCCTCCGGGGCCTCCTGGGACCCCTCGGAGCTGGACCAAGGCCTGGAGCCACTTCCTGCCCCTGGAAACAATGCCGGCCAGCCGGGCCCTGGACGATTTTCCGGACATTCTTTGGGAGCGTCTATAAAAAGGCAGAAAAGGCTGGGCAGGAAGCGGGGGGCCCTTCTGAGCAGGGCCGTTTCTTCCCAGGGGAGGGGCTCCAGCCCTGGCGCCTCCAGGCCGGGGTACAGCCTGCCCGAGGCCACCCGGCCCGGAGGCGAGGCCGGAAGCCGAAAGACGGGTCCCAGGGCTTCTCCTTCTCCTCCTCCTTCTCCCTCCCCTCCCCTCTTCCTCGGTTGTTGACGCTGCCCTTACAGGCACTCGTTTAGTGACCGTTCAAAGCTGCAGCGGCACTGAAAAAAGTGACTGATGACTGTTTTTCACACTTACGTCCGTTGCAGCCTCTCCAGGGTCACGTGATCAAAACTCAGGCGCCGTGAGGGTCGCAGTGCCCAGGGCTCACGTGATCCGCTTTTGTGACCTTCTGACTGGCAAAGGCAATGGGGAAGCCAGATTCACTTTACAACGGGGTCGCTCATTTAACGCCTCGTGGTGATTCACTTAGCAACGGTGGCAAGAAAGGTCGTAAAATAGGGCATATCTCACTTAACAACTCTCTCGCTTAGCAACAGAAATTTTGGGCTCGGAGGTGGGCACAAGGTGAGGACTATCTGTATTATTTTTGTCCTCTGTGTCGGGCAACTCGCCCTGCACGCCGGCCACTCCAGGTGGGACACGATCACAAGCAGTAAAGTAGTACTAAAGTAAAGTTGGAAGGGACCTTGGAAGTCATCTAGTCCAACCCCCTGCTCAGGCAGGAAACCCTCTACCATTTCGGACAGATGGCTGTCCAGTCTCTTCTTAAAAACTTCCAGTGTTGGCGCATTCACCGCTTCTGGAGGCAGGTTGTTCCCCTGGTTAATTGTTCTCACTGTCAGGAAGTTTCTCCTTAGTTCCACGTTGCTTCTCTCCTTTGGTTAGCTTCCACCCATTGCTTCTTGTCCTGCCTTCAGGCGCTTTGGAGAATAGCTTGACTCCCTCTTCTTTGGGGCAGCCCCTGAGATATTGGAAGGCTGCTCTCCTGTGTGACAGAAGGGTGGAGAGGGCCCCTGGGGACTCCCTGCTTCGCCCCAGGTCGCTTTCCCTCAACTGGGCAAGGCGAGTGGACTCCAGCGCCTCTTTTCCGAGAATGGGAAGAGCCTTTCCTTCTTCCCCGGCTTTCGGCCATCCGCTTCCCGCCTCCCCTTACGCCCAGGAGCAGATTCTGCAAGCCAGGCGCTCGGTGCCCCCAGCCGGCTGGCTACCCAAGGGCCCCTCCCAGGCCTCCTCTTGCTCCCGACCGGCAACCGCAGGCCCTTCGGCCCCAAGCAGCCTCGGGCTCAGGGGCAGAAGGAAAGGGGGGGCAGGTGCCCCTCGAAGGGCAGCTCCCCAGGAAGCACCCCGGAACGGGGTCCTGGAGGCTCCCTGGGGAAGCAGCGAGAGCAGCCCCTGCTAGAACAAATGGGGTGGGGCCACCCCACAGGCCCAGGACAGCTGAAGCCTCCATCCCCTTGCCACTTCAGGGTTCACCCCAGCCTCCCTTCCAGCCAGGCCGGAGCCTCAGTGACCCCAAGGCCACGGGGGGGGGGGCAGCAGGTGAGTGCACCTCACTTCCAGGAACAGAGCTACTACATCTCCAGGGACAACCGGCTGAGTTGTGGGTCACCGGACACCGCTTGTGGCTCCTCGGAGAGGGAGCCAAAGGGCCAGCCTTGGGCCAGAGAGACAACGGTGTGTGTGTGTGTGTGTGTGTGTGTGTGTGTGCATCCTGAGTGAGCCAGCAGGGCTGCTAGTGCACCCTTGATCGGGAGGGGATGGATTTTGAAGAGACACGTCGCTCCTGCCCATCAGCACCACCAGAACAGCTGCCGTCACCTCTCTGGAACTTTCCGTAGGAGGTGAAATGAGCTTTCTCTCTGTTTTGTGTGTGTGTTGTGGGGGGGGGGCAGGGGGCGGGGGTAGGCATGCACCACATTGCCAGAGCTGACTCATGTCAGTAACTACAGAGGAGCAGGGGTGCAGCACACAAATAGCCCTAACTGGGACACTTTTCATCCCAGAATTTATTTTTTATTAATTACATTTATATGTTTTCCATCTCACTGTCCAAAATGTGGCTTACAGGCTCATGACAGCATAAATATAAAAGCATGGCAATTAATCATCATTAAATAAAGACTAAAAATGGTACGGGGGTGGTCTTTCAATCCAAAAGAATACAGAACTGGGAGGGACCTTGGAGGTCTTCTAGTCCAACCCCCTGCTCAAGCAGGAGACCCTATACCAGAGGCCCCCAACCTTTTGGGCAGAAAGGTTTTCCCACGGACCGGAGGCTGTGTGGTTTTGTGTGCTGCCTGCATCCCACAGATGGGACTTTGCTTGTTTGTGTGGACCGGTTGCTGGCATGCTGTGGCCCGGTACTGGTCCACGGACCGGGGGTTGGGGAACCCTGCCCTATGCCATTTCAAACAAATGGTTGTGCAATCTTTTCTTAAAAGCCTCCAGTGTTGGAGCACCCACAACTTCTGGAGACAAACTGTTCCAGCGATTAATTGTTCCCACGAACAGGAAATTCAAAGTTGCTTCTCTCCTTGATGAGTTTCCACCCGTTACTCCTTGTCCTGCCTTCAGGTCCTTTGGAGAAGAGGTTGACTCCCTCTTCTTTGGGGCAGCCCCTGAGATACTGGAAGACTGCTCTCATGTCCCCCCCCCCCCGTCCTTCTCTTCGCTAGACAAGCCCAATTCCTGCAACCGTTCATGAATTCATTCACGAATGCTTATCCATCCTAAATTAGGTTTTTGCTTAATATCCTGTCCTCTCTTTCACAAAAGCTGAGCAACCACGTCCACCAACTACAGATCATCCTCGAGTTACGATCACAGTTGAGTCCAGCATTTCTGTTGCTAAGCGAGGCAGCGTTATGTGAATTTTGCCAAAGTTTTACCACCTTCCTTGCCGCAGTTGTTAAGGAGATCCCTGCAGTTGTTAAGATGGTCACACACTTGTGCAGTGAATCGGGCTTCTCCACTAACTTTGCTGGTCAGAAGCTGGCCGAAGGGTGATCCGCTGAGCCCAGGACACTGCAACTGTCATAAATGGGAGTCAGTCGCCAAGCATTCGAATTCTGAGCATGTCGCCCTGGGGATGCTGCAACCGTCATGCCGTTGTGGCTTCGAACAGTCACTAAATGAACTGTTGTAAATTGAGGACTACATGCAGTTTCCCCAAACCATCAATTTCTGAACTCTTGACGTATCACCCAAAGACCAAAACCTACCCCCGTCTCTTTCAGGCCAGGCACCGTGTAGATATTCCCACAGTGTCTTGCCTCTCCGCCTGGGCCGCCCCAAAGCCGAGCTTGGTCCCACCTGAGCAGGGAGTTCTCAAGGCTGCTGGTCAGACTGGGAGACCCTGAGCTATCTGGGAAGGGCCAAGGCCCAGTGCAGCCCTCCTGGATGACCTAGCAGAGGACCTGGGGAGGGTCCCCCAGGAACCCAGCCGTGGCTCTCTGAAACCAAGAGGCCACGTCCAGCAGGGGTAGGCAACCTTGGCTCTTTTATGACTCGTGGACTTCAACTCCCAGAATTCCTGAGCCAGCACAGCTGGCTCAGGAATTCTGGGAGTTGAAGTCCACGAGTCATAAAAGAGCCAAGGTTGCCTACCCCTGGTAGATCCAAAGCCAAAGCAGGCCTGGGGGAAGCAAGACTGCAGTTGTCCCCCCCCCCGCTAGTTTTTCAACCTATCCTGAAATGGATAAAAGGGGTCACCCTGCAGAGGCATCTATTCCTACCCCCCCCCCTTTGACATCTGTTTCCTCTCCTTTCCACCAGAGCAGTTTCTCTACCTTGGCTACTTTAAGATGGGTGGACTTCAACTCCCAGAATTCCCCAGCCAGCATTCAGCTGCCCTAAAGTCACGGGGCTCCTCCCTAAGCTGGCACAGGAGTTGGCATGGCCCCCTTCCGGAAGACTCCACCCAGTGGTGGGATTCAAATAGGTGAACAACCGGTTCTCTGGGTGGATGCCGCATCCGGAAGTCCATTTCTGGGCCTGGGCAACCAAAAATTAGCTACTGGTTCTGCCGAACCGGTGTGAACTGGCTGAATCCCACCACTGGCCCCACCCCAACTCATGCCCTATCAGAGGACGTTCTTCCCAAATCTCTGTCCAGAAACACACATTCACACTACACAAGGCTGTCAAAAAAGAAGGTACATGGGTTTTTCTGTCCCCGGGCAACATGCCACCACGCCCTGCCAGCTGTCCTGCTCCCCCATAGCCTCCCTGCCAATGCCAACTGCTGGCAGCTGAGGGTGCCCCAGATCCAGCTTCCTCTGAGCTGAGGGGGGGGGCAGCAGTGGCAGGACTTTGAGTGCCAGGCAGGAGTGCTCGAAATGAGGCAAAGAGGCACTGGGCAGAGGTGATGGGACTACATTTCCCAGGAGGCATTGCTCTGTCTGTCTGAGCGGTCCTTCCAGCCTAAAAGCTTGGTGCCCACTCCCCCATCCAAGTTGGCAGCGCCTCACTTCTTCAGAACATGTGGGCTGCTGTGCCCGACATGGGGTCTTTCTCCAGACATCGCCCTGAGTGCATGTCGCCAGCAGCGGGCGAGAAAGTCAGTACAGGCATGCTTGCGATGGGCTGCCCCCCCCCCCCGGTTTGCCCACACCAGTTTGGATGCCCTGTTGTGGGGACAGGCGTGGGTTGCTACCCCTTTGGCTGCAGCCCTGAGCCCCCCTCCCTGCAGTGGCTCTTTTGCTCTGCCGAGGGCAAAAGAATGGAAGTAGCAGAGTTGGAAGGGACCTAAGAGGTCTTCTAGCCCAACCCCCTGCTCAAGCAGGAGACCCTTTCCAATGCTGGACCACTGGCTGCCCAGCCTCTCCTTGATGCTTAACGCTCGATAGCATGGATTGATTAATGAATGAAGCTTGGTACCTAACGCTTGCCATGGAATCAGTGCAACGACCCAGAGCTAGAACTGGGTGGGATTTGCAAACTAAACTTAGAACAAGGGCGCAGAAGGTAGAACCGCAGGGTCGGAAGGGGCCTCGGAGGTCTTCTAGTCCAACCCCCCGACCCAACAAGAGACCCTCTCCCATCCCGGACCAGTGGCGGCCCAAGGGCCGCCGGCTTGTGCGCCCACCGAGCGCGGCTGCCTGTCTGCCGGGTCTCGGACCCGGGGCTGCCCAGCCCGACCGCCGCGCAGCGCAGCGCAGCGCTTACCTTGGCCGGGTCCCGGGCGGCGGCGCTGGCGGCGGGCGGCCGGAGCGGGTCCGGCGGGCTCGGGGGGCGTCGGGCTCGGGGGCGTCCGGGCGCTGCGGAGGGGCGAGAGGAGCGAGCTCCGTTCCCTGCCGCACACTCAGCCCCCTCGGCAGCCGGGAGTTTCCAGCGTCGCCATGGCAATGAGGGAGGGCGGACGAGGAGGGGGCGGCGAGGAAGGGCAGCCGGAAAAGTGGCCCGCCGGAGGGGGGGTAGGCCTGCGGGGAGGCCCCCCAGCATCCCCCTCCCCTCGGACCCCGAACCCTTGGGGAAGGGGGAGGCCTTGGGCTTCTCTCGGCCCCCCTCTGCTCCCCCCTTCCAAGGGGAGGCCCAGCCTTCTCTCAGTAGCTTCCACCAAGCTGCTGGGGAGTATGGGAGTTGGAGTTGCTGGGTACCAGCAGGTGAGTATGGAGACATTTTAAAAGATTAAACAAGCTGGGAAACTGAGCCAAAGTCCACCCGAATTCAGGGAGAACACGGCTAACGCTAGCCACCTTTCTCTCAAGACCATCAGCCAGAGGCCCAGACTAAAGATTTTGGGATAGAATCAAGATCACGTGAAGTGTTAATACCACTTTACAAGGCCTTGGTAAGGTCACACTTGGAATTCTGCATCCAGTTTTGGTCACCACGATGTAAAAAAGATGCTGAGACTCTGGAAAGAGTGCAGAGAAGAGCAACAAAGATGATCAGGGGACTGGAGGCCAAAACATCTAAGGAACGGTTGCTGGAATTGGGTATGTCTAGTTTAATGAAGAGAAGGACGAGGGGGGACATGATAGCCGTGAGCCAATCTCTCAGGGGCTGCCCCAAAGAAGAGGGAGTCAAGCTATTCTCCAAGGCGCCTGAAGGCAGGACGAGAAGCAATGGATGGAAACTAGTCAAGGAGAGAAGCAACCTAGAACTAAGGAGAAACTTCCTGACAGTTAGAACAATTAACCAGTGGAACAACCTGCCTCCAGAAGTGGTGAATGCTCCAACACTGGAAGTTTTTAAGAAGAGACTGGACAGCCGTTTGTCTGAAATGGTGTAGGGTTCCTGCCTGGGCAGGGGGTTGGACTAGATGACCTCCAAGGTCCCTTCCAACTTTATTATTATTATTATTATTAAGACGCTGGGCTCAGCAGAGGCAGGATGGAATTTCATTTCTCCTGGCAGAGGACAGGACAGCACAATCCCTTCCTATGCAAAGTATGTTCCTTGGCTCCGTGAACTTTCTTTGCTTTGATCTCCCTCCAGGACAGGCAGTTCCTGGACCATCTGGCTTCAGCCCCCCCCTCCCCCCCCGCACTCCCAAGACCAAAATCTACCCCGAAGCATGCGTGCTCATAGCAAGAAACTTGCAACAGAGGTCATTAGGAAGCTGAGCAAGCCATCAATTCACTGGTCATCTGCTTTTTGGCGAATTAATTGGTGATGTTTAGGTATTTCTACAGATGCTTTTGGGAGTCACCTCTGGAATGCGTTGTTGGAAGTCATTGAAGTTGTATTAATTTATTTATTTTCATTGACTGTTTCAGGATGGCTGAAGGATCTGAGTGGGGAAGAGCGAGGCTGTTTATGACTGTTACCAATATCAGAAACGGTAACGCTTATCACTGCATTTTGCACCTGGGCAGGAAAAACCAAAGGTTCACGTACGGATTAGGCGAAACCTGCTTCCAAAACAGCAACTGTGAGTCCTAGTGGATGATCATTTAAACATGAGCCAGCAGTATACGGCAGCAGCCAAAAAAAGCTAATACAATCCTGGGTTGTATAAACACAGGCATAGAATCAAAATCACATGAAATATTAGTACCGCTTTATCAAACCCCGGTGAGGCCACACCTGGAATATTGCAACCGATTTTGGTCAACACACTACAAAACAGATGTTGAGACTTGGGGAAAAGTGCAAAGAAGAGCAACTAAGATGATCAAAGGTCTGGAGACAAAAACATATGAAGAACGGTTGCAGGACTTGGGTTTGGCTAGTCTAAACTCTAAAGAAAAGAAGGATTGGGGGGACATGATAGCAGTCCTCCAGTATTTGAGGGGTTGCCACAAAGAAGAGCTGGTCAATTTATTTTCTAAAGCACCAGAAGGAAAGACAAGAAAGAAAGTATGGAAACTAATCAAGGAGAGAAGCAAGCTAGAACTAAGAAAAAAATGTCCTAACAGTGGAACAGCTTGCCTCCAGATGTTGTAGGTCCTTCGTCTCTGGAGGTTTATAAGAAGAGACTGGACAGCCACCTGTCTGAAATGGTATAGAATTTCCTGCATGAGCAGAGGGTTGGACTAGAAGACCTCCAAGGTCCCTTCCAGCTCTATTCTGATTGATAGATTGAGCCTCAGAGGTATACCTTACGCCACAGTTTCAAATACGTTTAATAAACATGAACATCCACAGGCATCAGACGTGTTCTGGGACAAGCTTCCAATCTGAGGATGTACAAGTATTTCTAGACTGCATTTCTGTCAATTGGCGTCTTCCCAAAGACAAGCGTTGGTGGCTTCATGCGAGCCCAGATGGTCGCAGAAAGGAAGGAGAGGCACTTGCCACCTGTTATCCGATGGACTTCCTGCTTCACCTTCACAAACAGTGGATAGACAACTTAAGAAAACCCTACGTAAAAGGGTTTAGTTTCTTAGGTCTTCCTCTTTACCAATGGACGGTTAATAGCAACCGCCATCCACCTTCAGCCACTGCCCCAGAGACTTTCTCCTCTGGCCTCTGCGATTCCCATGGCCTCTCCTGCCTCAGTTCCACCATTGGAGTCTCCTGATGCCATCCCTTCAAGACCATGGCTGGCAAAACCCAGATGCCCGGAGAGGGCCCCTGGGTGTTGTCAAAAGAAGGGTAAAAACTCTGGGTGATAGAGCACCCACAACCTCTGGAGGCAAGTCGTTCTTGCTTCTTGTCTTATAAGTTGTCCCCCTCCTCTCTGTGGCAGCCCCTCAGATATTGGAAGACTGCTATCATGTCACACACACACCCCCGGTCCTTCTTTTCATTAGACTGGACATACCCAATTCCTGCAACCCTTCTTTATATGTTTTAGCCTCCAGTCCTCTCATCTTCTTCCTTGCTCTTTTTCTCCATTTTTTTTCTAGGGTCTCGATATCTTTTTTTATATCGTGGTGACCAAAATTGGGTACAGAATTGGAACTCGCCTTGGTTCTTCTGATAGGAAGATAGCAATCTCCTAGACCATAATTTTTACATTCTTATCTCCTTTAAGTTCCTCCTTGTTAGCGTCTGCCCTTCACGATCCTAATTCTGTTTTCTCTGGCATTAGCTATTCTTCTCAATTTCCTTTATGCAAGGAGTCTGAAAAGCATTTACACTTAAAGCCGCTAATGCCCTCCCTTAGTGCTCCTCCTTATTCCCACCTCTCCTTTATTGCTATGGTGTGAGCTATTCATATGTTTTAAATGTACATTTTGCAAGCACAAAAGCACCCATTTTGGGGAGGTTAATAAGGAAATGCAAAGTATCCGTGCGCATTAATTAATACACATCAAGCGGGGTGCCATTACGAGGAAGGGAAAGCGCCTCATTTTCATAAAAAATGGTCTTCTGTGTCCATGCTTGTACCCGCCAATGAGATAGAACTGGGTCATCCGCTCCCCCTGCCAGTTGAATTTCAAGATAAGTAAAGGCATTTGCGGAGAGAGAGAGAGAGGAACAGATGGTGACTGTCCGAAACATTTTCATGGCTGAGATGAGATAGGATTTGAATTCAGGACTTCCAGCTGCTCCCTTAAATACACTCTGCACTGAGCTATGGTGCCTGCCATCTATGCTGTGGCTCGTGGCAATCTGACACCCTGGCGTAGAGACCCACGGCTTCCCCTTGATCAGGACCCCCGAGAGGATGTGATGCAGTTAGCACGCACAGAGACTTCTTAAGGCATTACAAAAAAAGATGTTGAGACTTTGGGAAAAAGTGCAAAGAAGAGCAACAAGGAGGATTAAAGGCCTGGAGACTAAAACATATGAAGAAGAACGGTTGCAGGATTTGGGTATGGCCAGTCTAGAGAAAAGAAGAAATAGGGGAGACAGGATAGCAGTCTTCCAGTATCTCAGGGGCTGCCACAAAGAAGAGGGAGGTCAAGCTATTCTCCAAAGCACCAGAGGGCAGGACAAGAAAGAATGGATGGAAACTGATCAAGGAGAGAAGCAACCTGGAATTAAGGAGAAACTTCCTGACAGTGAGGACAATTAATTAGTGGAACAGAAGTTGCCTTCAGAAGTTGTGGCTGCTTCATCACTGGAGGTTTTTGAGAAGTGACGGGACAGCCACTTGTCTGAAATGGCAAAGGGTCTCCTGCTTGAGGACTAGAAGACCTCCAAGGTCCCTTCCAGCTCTATTCTAATTAAAAATCAAAGAATAGCTAGGAAACTCCTGCTAAATATAAGGGACCTGGTCAAGGCTAATTGTGTCAACTGTGGTGGTAGCTCAAGGAGAAGAACAAGAAGGAGAAGGAGAAGGCAAGTGGACAGCTCTCGTCAACATCGCCCACTTTGAACAGAGAGAGCTCCTACGTAAAGGCCCCATCCCACACCATTGGGTCTTCCCATGTTGTACTGCGAAGGGCCTGATCCTGTGCCAACCCCAGGCCTGATCCCTCATAGAAGAATGGCTGGTCTGGGGGCACCAGCATAAAACTGGCCCTCCACTGCTTGGCCACACGAGAACCTCCTGGGAGAGCCAGAAGATTCCCCTCTTCCCGCTTGCTCAGCGTCAGTCCTGGCCTCCCTGTCTGGTTTATGCCGCACTAAATCTGTCAATTGAATTTCACAGCCAGGAGCGCCAGGCAGGCTCTGAGCAGCAGCTCCGAAGAGCCAGGGCTTCATCCTTGCAGAAGAAGCCAGATGCCAGCAAGCAGGCCCACTGGGGAAGGTTCAGAGTTGCTGATTTATTGCTCAAGCCCACAAACAGGAATCTTCTCCGACCGTTTGCTTCTGGATAAAACTAGATGAGGGTCAGTGGCATTGAAGGAAGCTTAGACTTTGTCCTCTCCTGACCACAGAGGGGCTCTACACGTGCCCTGCGGGACCCCTGCCCTTGGCTCTGCCAACCTCCCGCCTACGTCAGGGACGTCTTGGGGCAAGGGGGCCAAGGACACGGCAGCTTTGCCTTTCCTGGAAGTGGGTGGGGGCTTCCTTCAGGCCGGAGGCCTCTGACCAGGAGGCCAGCACACTGCTGGTCTTCAGTGGGTGGATCCAGAGGAGACTTGGCATTTCCAGCAAAGTCAAGAACCCCCGCCCTCTCCGTCTCCTGCTTCCCCCCCTTAGAGACGAGGGTGTTCTGAGTGGGGCTGTGGGGTCAGTGTCTGTGAGGTCCGGGCATGATCAAGGCTGGACTGCGGCCTCATCAAGAAACTCTGAAGATTCTCCAGCCCTGACTCTCCTCCTCATCCCTTGAGTCAGGAGAGTCTCCAGGCTCAAGCAGGAGAAGGCCCGAGGCAGGACCTGAGCAATGCCACCCACTGGACTCTGCCCTGCATCTCAGGTCCCACCCCCACCCCCACCCTGCTGGCCTCTGGACCCTTGAGGGCCCTTCCAACGTTCCTCCTGCTGGAACTGCAGAAAGCGGAGGTAGACAACACCCATCTGGACTACAGCCTCATCAAAACCTACTTGCACTGGTTTTACAGAGGAAAAACCACTAAGCAGGGATTTCCTGTTTTTTAGGATGCTTTATGCTGAAAGCTGCTTAATGCTCCGGCCCCGACAGGAAGCCTCTTCAACCCTCACAGGCAGGCGGCCGGTTTGGAGGCTCTCAGGGACCAACTCTGCCTCTGGTTTTGCAGAGTGGTTGCAGAGTTGGGTCCCTGGGGACGGTTTGTCCGGCTGCTCCTGATTCTGAAGCCACAACAGCAGCCCCCCCCCCATCCCGATCCAAATTGCCTAAAAGTCCTGTTTCTTACCTCAGAAGGAGGCTGGTGGGAGAGCGTCTGGCTGTCCTCGCAACTCGGGGAAGATTGGGCCAGGAGGAGAAGGGCAGCCCCTCCCTCCGTCCCCTTCCTTCCTCCAGCCTGCCAGGAAAAGGACACCCACCAGTTTGTGCTCTCTCTCTCTCTCTCTCTCACACACACACACATACACACACGCACACAGACCTGCTATTTCCCTTTTCCCAGCTCCAGCCATTTTTCCATAGCTGAGAAAAAAACAAAATTGGCACTGGCTGCGATGGGCTGTTCTATGCCAGGGAGAAGGTCGCCTTGATGATGAATTGTTCTACAAACCCTAATCTCCCAGGTTCGCCCTATGCCCAAACCAGACAAACCACATCAGTAGGCTGGTGCACCCTGGGAATCGGTGTGTGGGCAGCCAGAGGTCCTTCGGCTCTCCTGCTTTGATATGAAGGCGGCATGTTTTTTGGAAGCAAGCCTGGTTTGTTGCAAGCCAGCCTACTAGAATGGGGGGTGTGTGTGTGTTTGTCGTAGCAAGGACTGTGCAAATGCATAGACAGCCCCCCCCCCCAGCCAGGGACTCTTCAGACCTTGGAGACAGGGAGGCTGAAACCAGCGAGATTGGACTTGGCAAGAAAATCAGGCATGATGGTGCATTTGAGGGATATTTTTGCCTGCTTCTCAAGGAAAGGGGGTGGGGGAGAAACAGAGCCTCCTCCTCCCCCCCCCCAGCATCACTCTGGCAAATCTGCTCCAGCCCCCTCTGTCACTTCTGAATGCGTGAGCCACCTCTTCACCATCTCCAGGACACAAAGCCTTTCTTTCAAAAAGCAACAGGCAGGAGAAGAATCTCTGTTAAGGAGCCAGCAAGTTCACCAGGCTGGTCCGTGTGCCTTTGGCCTCAGATTTAATAATAATAATAAAAAAAAAATCAGTCCTCGACTTACGAACACAATTGAGCCCCAAATTTCTGTCGATAAGCGAGACATTTTGTTCAGGGAGCTTTGTCCCGTTTTACAACTTTTTCTACCACTGCCGTTCAGTGAATCACTAACTGTTCTTAGTAACGCGGCTGTTAAGTGAACCCGGCTCCCCCGTTGACTTCGCTGGTCTGACGGTCGCAGAAGGGGATCGCGTGACCCCGGGACGCTGCCAGCGTCCTAAATACGAGTCAGTTGCCAAGCATCTGAATTTTGACCACGGGGAGGCTAAGGGTGAAAAACAATCGTGTCACTTTTTTTTCAGGGGCGTTGCAGCTTTGAACGGTCACTAAACCAACTGTTGTAAGTCAAGGACTAACTGTACTCAGTGGTAGACAAATGATTGTCGAGTCTCTTCTTAAGAACACTGGAGGTTTTAAAGAAGTGATGGGACAACCCTTTGTCCAGAATGGTATGGGGTTTCCTGAGCAGGGGGTTGGACTAGAAGACCTCCAAGGTCCCTTCCTAACTGTTATTCTGTTATTCTGAAGAACTCTGCTTCGGCCTTGGGAAGGTCCCTTTCCCTTCCAGAAATCTCCTCTCCTGGCTCAGGGGTTCTAGAGCAGGGGTAGTCAACCTTGGCTCTTTTATGACTCGTGGACTTCAACTCCCAGAATTCCTGAGCCAGCACAGCTGGCTCAGGAATTCTGGGAGTTAAAGTCCACGAGTCATAAAAGAGCCAAGGTTGCCTACCCCTGCTCTAGAGAGTTGGGAGCAGATGGTGCACCCAGAAAGGGGGGGGGCTTCTGCTGCAGCTGAGAGAACGGGGGTCTCCTGCCCCAAGGTGCCTGGGGCCTTCCTGGTCAGGGCCCGGCATACGAGGGGCTTTCTGGGTTTTTGCTGAAGGAGCAACTCCGCCCCCTTGACCCAAGGCTGCCCAGGAGCGCCGGGCTGGACTGCTCCTCCACGTTTGGGCTCCAAGACGGGAGGGCAGGGCTGCACACCGAGCAAGCGCGATGTGTCAGAGCAAGAGTCCCGGCGCAGAAGAGGAAGGATGGTCCAGGGCCCGGGTCTCAGGAAGGAGGCAGGGCAGCCTATCAGAAAGAGCCAGGAAACAGCTTTCCAGAGTCGTGATTGCAATTTCCTCCCGTTCCAAAGCCGCCGGGTTGGAAATCCCATCGAGATCCCTTTCTTTGGCCGGAGTTCCCGTTCTCTGTGGTTGCTGCATCCCTAAGATCAAAAGTTATGTCTTCCCAGGCAGGGAGGGGTGAGGGGTCGGGGCTACCGAGGTCCCAGGCTCATCAGTAATTTTATTACTATTTATTCAGTTTTTATGCCTCCCATCTCCCCTACAAGGTGACTCTGGGCGTGTCCATGTCCATCCCCAGAGGTGGGCAGCCATTTGTCCAGAATGGTGTAATAGAATAGAATAGAATAGAATAGGAATTCCAGGCTGGGCTGAGCTCTGGGAAGGGGGCTGATCAGGATCCCGGGGATCACTCAGTTACCCGCCCCCCTGCACCCCCCCCCGGCCTGATTTTGGGTCTTAGGGGCCCTAAGCTTTCTTAAAGGTCTTGTGTTGATGAGGAACTTTGCAGGAACTGAGGTTTCAGAGGATGGGAGAATTGCTGTATCTCCGCCAGGAAGAACTAAAGATAGAATAGAATAGAATAGAATAGAAGCTGGAAGGGACCTTGGAGATCTTCTAATCCAGCCCCCTGCTCAAGCTGGAGAACCTATACCAGTGATAGCGAATCTTTTAGAGACCGAGTGCCCCAAAACCACTTCTCTCCTTGATGAGTTTCCATCCATTGCTTTTTGTCCTGCCTTCAAGTGGTTTAGAGAATAAGTTGACCCCCTCTTCTTTGGGGCAGCCCCTCAGATACTGGGAGACTGCTGTCTCCTTCTCTTCATTAAACTAGACATCCCCAATTCCAGCAACCGTTCTTCATATGTTTTAGCCTCCAGTCCCCTAATCATTTTTGTTGCTCTTCTCTGCACTCTTTCCAGAGTCTCAACATCTTTTTTACATCGTGGCGATCAGAACTGGATGCCGTATTCCAAGTGTGGACCTTACCAAGGCGTTGTAAAGTGGTATTAATACTCCCAAGGCTGAGCTGAAATTAGCTGAGCCAGGAGGACAGGCCTGGTGAATTGATGGGCAAATTCCTATCCGATGAGGTGCATCTGAATCTTAAAAGCTCTTGGATGAAAAACATCCTGAAAAATGAAAACTGGCTGGACCAATGTAAAAGCTGGAACTTCTTTTCAAATCGGGCAGGGGGAGGGTCATAATATTGGCTGTTGTCCCATCAGAGCCTCCTTGGTGGGTCTCCATCCAGCTCCTTATGGGGCTTTGTGGGGAGACCAGCCCCTCTGATGAGTCCCAGAGTACTTAAATTCCCTGGCTTTTCTGGCTGGGAAATTCCACACGTCTTAAAGTGGCCGAGGTTGGGGAACTCTGCCTTAGATGCTCAACATCTGGAAAATCATATTCACAGCAAGCTTGGTGCCATAAGATGGGGGCCTTCAACCCAACCCAGCCCCACTCCTCTCTTTCTTGATCTGCATCGCAGCTCTCTTTAGAAGCTGTACCCAGAATCCTTTGCCACCCTTCTGGAAAAGGAGACTTTGCATCCCATCTATAAAATATCTGCCGATGCAAGATACCCCCCCCTTTACAGAATGGGGGAGCAACACCAGAGATGCCCCACCCAGCAGCCCCCCAAAGCCATCCAACCCCATGAAACAAAGCAGACCTCCCAATTCAACCCCCCCGCCATACACATACACAGCCGTAGGACTACAACTCTCATTGTCCTTGGCGAGTTGGCTGGGGGGGGGGGGGAAGAAGGGAACTGTAATCCAAGGCCTCTGGAAGGCTGTGTGGTTGAGGAGGTGGAGGGCCTCTCTGATCAGCAGCAAATGGGAATCCAAATCAGAAGAAATGCTGGACTGGGAATGCTGGTCCTTGATTTAATGCAAGCTGGATCAGACCAGGGACACACGTACATGCGCACGCAGACACACAGACCCACACTTTTCTTTCACTAAGCCATCAGGGTGATTTGCCAAGAGCTGAGAAGTGAGCAAGCGGTGACCGCAACCATTATTTCAGGGCAGGAAGCATCCAGATGAAGCACACAACGCCCCCCCCCCCGTCCCGGGACTGGGGAGGGGGATCCCGTGTTCAGGAAGAGCATGACATCAGATGGTTCCTGGGGAGAGGAAAAACCCCTGGCAGGGTCCCAATCACGAATCCGGCTCGTGTATGGAACAAAACAAATAGAACTGGGGCGGGGGAGAGCAGCACTGAGCAGCCTGCCCCCTTTCAGCCCCCCCCTCCCCTGTGTGTATCTGTCTATCTCTGGGACAGACACAAAAGTTCTCAGGCGGCCTCCTCCCACGGTGGGGGTTGCAGAAGCGGCTCCAGAGTTTAACCTTTGCAATTGCTCCGCTGTGGAGCCTGAGTTCCGGGGGGGGGGGGGCTCCAGAGAGGGTCTCCCAAGCCTTGCAACTCTCCCAGGGCTGCTGTACACTCCCCTCCCGGGCCTTTTTCCTTGCCAGAAAGTATGAAAAATCCTTCCTTCCTTCCTCTCTCCCTCTTCTCTTCTCTTCTCTTCTCATTTTCTTATCTTTCTCTTCTCTTCTCTTTTCTCTTCTCTTCTTTCTCATTTTCTTATCTTTCTCTTCTCTTCTCTTCTCATTTTCTTATCTTTCTCTTCTCTTCTCTTCTCTCCTCTTCTCTTTTCTCTTCTTTCTCATTTTCTTATCTTTCTCTTCTCTTCTCATTTTCTTATCTTTCTCTTCTCTTCTCTTCTCTCCTCTTCTCTTTTCTCTTCTTTCTCATTTTCTTATCTTTCTCTTCTCTTCTCTTCTCATTTTCTTATCTTTCTCTTCTC
>NW_015390003.1:98619-101325 GCF_001527695.2 Protobothrops mucrosquamatus
TATCTTTCTCTTCTCTTCTCTTCTCATTTTCTTATCTTTCTCTTCTCTTCTCTTCTCTCCTCTTCTCTTTTCTCTTCTTTCTCATTTTCTTATCTTTCTCTTATCGGGCTGTGCAGGTGGGAGCAGGCTACATCATCCTCCAAGCTAAAAAAAGACCGCAAAGAAGGGGGCTACGGAAATGAGCTCAGTCAAGCCCATCGGAGCTGCTGGGGCTGACGGAAGGAGCAGCTGCCGTGGCCGCCTGGGGACGTGGGAAGTGTCAATGTTGGGGGGGGGGTCTCTCAGCAGAAGAAGCTGCTTCCTCCTGCAGTCCAAATGGAGCTGGCTGGCTCAGGGGCCCCACAACCCATAAGAAGACTGAGAAAGAACTGACCCCAGGCTGGCGGTCAGTGTGCGTGTGTTTGTGTGCGCACGTACACATGTAGGTACATATGCTTTTTTAAAAAGTCAAGACATGGTTGCAACATAAAAAGGAGGCAGACTTTGGTTTCACAGCTGTAACCGCCATCTTGACTTTTCTGACCCCCCCCCTCGACGTCCCAGTCTGCTTCACTGCTTTCGGTTGTGCTTCCTCAGGTGGGTGGGGCTGGCCGCAGGGCCGGGCCTATTGAAGCAAATACTTCAGGCTTCCAATGATCTTTTCTTTCTCCCCCCCCCTCCCTTCTCCCCCCCCAGCATTCTCTTCTTGTGGCAGGGAAAACTCTAGCTCCCCCCCCCAAATAAACTAACCCCTGGGGCCAGTGACCAGTCAGTGCAGCTCACAAGGCAGGTGGGCAACATGAGCATGGCCCAGCCGGCTAATGGCTGTTCACTCTGGATCAGCTGTAGCTTCCAAACGGTCTTCAAGGGCAGCTCCATGGAGAGTGCATTGCAGTAGTCAAGCTGAAAGATGACCAAGGCGTGAGTGACTGCCTGGAAGGGCCTCCAACCTAGAAAAGGGCACACAACTGTTGCACCCAACATCTGATCAGCTGTAGCTTCCAAAGGATCTTCAAGGGCAGCCCCACAGAGAGTGCATTGCAGTAGCCAAGCACCAAGGTGACTTAGGGCCCCCAGCCTAGGAAAGGGCACAACAGGTGCACCAGATGGAGCTGTGCAAAGGCTTTCCTTACCTTAGAACCCCTGCTAGGTCTCTGGGGTGGGGGCTTCTTCCCTGCTCTAAAGGTGGGCCCGAAACAGTTGCCCCCTCCCCAACCCCATCCAGGAGGAAACCAAGAAGCTGCTCTGAAAGAGCTCCTGATTGGCCCTGCCGGATGGCTCTTGCAGATCCGATCCGATGATCTTTCAGGCTCCCCCCTCCCCCCCACACACATACAGGGCAGGCGCTCTCTGCCCCTCTCCTCCCCTGGATCTCCTTCCAGGCTGCTGTCTGATTCCTTCCACACCTTCATTGGGGTGAGAACGTCTTCCCCACTCTCGCTCATGGTTTCCATGGTGACCTTGCTGAGAATTCACACGGGCTCCGCCATGCAGCCTACCACTTTTATCGGGATACGCATCCCTCCTCGCTGTGAGTGCGCCTGTGTGGATGCCCAGCTCCAGCTTGCCAGAGAGCGGGGCTCAGCCGAGGCTGCAGAGGCCAACCAGCCGGTCCCCCAGCTCCACGCTAAGGCCGGCAGGGCAGTTTTGTGAACCCTCCTCCTCCTCCAAGGGCTATTCTGGGCGGGGAGCTGGCAGAGGCTCCGGGGCCAACCTGCGGGGGTCCGGCTGGATTTGGCTGCCTGCAGATGAAAACGGGGGAGATCCACAGAGTCCCACGCTGCAAACCTCCAGGCAAAATGTCTGTGGCGATTCTCAGTCCCCCAGGTCGTGGCTGTCCCAGAGGTGCTTTTTCAAAAGGCCACTGGACTTTCTTTTCCCTTGAAGATGTTTCGCCTCTCATCCAAGAAGCTTCTTCAGTTCTGGAGAAGTTCTTCAGTTCTCCAGAACTGAAGAAGCTTCTTGGATGAGAAGTGAAACGTTTTCAAGGAAAAAAACCTAGAAAGTCCAGTTGCCTTTTGAAAAAGCACCTCTGGGACAACCTCACGGCAATTGGCAGGAGGAAGGTGCCGCTGGCAGCCCAGGTTTCAACACAGCCACCCAGAATCCTTCAGGGCCTGGACCTCAGGTGACCCCACTCAGAGCGCCACTGCTAAGCTCTAGGCCAGGGGCAGGCGATGTCCTTTTAAAACGTATTTTTAGTATTAGATTTATTAGATATTTATTCCGTCTTTATCATAAATAACTCAAGCTGGTATATATACCTATTTTCCCCACAACAACAACCTTGTGAGGTGTGTAGGGTTGAGAGAGCAGGACTGGCCCAAAGTCACCCAGTCAGCCTAAGGCAGGACTAGAACTCCCAGGCTCCTGGTTTCTATGCCAGCACCTTAAGCACCACACCAACCTGGCTCTTTTTTTAACATTTAGCGCACCTAGGAAGAGAGCAGCACGGGGCAGGACCTCATCCCAGGGAAGGAGGGCGCACCTGGGCTTTGCAAGGGGGCTGAGCTGCAAGGCTCTAGAGCAGGGGTAGTCAACCTTGGCTCTTTTATGACTCGTGGACTTCAATTCCCAGAATTCCTGAGCCAGCTTAGCTGGCTCAGGAATTCTGGGAGTTGAAGTCCATGAGTCATAAAAGAGCCAAGGTTGACTACCCCTGCTCTAGAGCCTTGCAGCCCCCCCAAACCCCCCCACCCTCCTAACATCAGCTTCTCTCCCCCCCCC
>NW_015390003.1:101364-134981 GCF_001527695.2 Protobothrops mucrosquamatus
CCCCCCCCATGGATTTTTGCTTTGTTTCGTTATTTTGTGAAAAGGAAAAGGGAGGCAAGAAGCAGGGAGAAAAAGCAGGAGTATAAGAAGTGAATGATGATGAGCTTCTTCTAAGATCCGCCCCCGCCCTCCCCATTATACTTATAAGGCAAATCAACCCATGGAAAAGGAGGTTTCGTTACTCTCAAGAAGCCCCCCCCAATTTTGCCCCCCCCAAGCGAATCAGAAATCTGAGCCCGGAATCGAAGTAACGGCTGCCTTCCCTGGGAGGAAGAATGAAATATGGAACAGGTAATAATAATAATAATAATAATAATAATAACAACAACAACAACAACAACAGAATTGGAAGGGACCTTGGAGGTCATCTAGTCCAACCCCCTGCTCAGGCAGGAAACCCTATACCATTTCGGACAAATGGCTGTCCAGTCTCTTCTTAGAAACCTCCAGTGCTGGAACACCCACACTTCTGGAGGCAGGTTGTTCCACTGGTTAATTGTTCCCACTATCAGGAAACTCCTCCTTAGTTCTAGGTTGCTTCTCTCTTTGGTACAACAGGCTACAGGTGGTCCTAGACTCACAACAGTTTGTTTACTGACCGTTCGAAGTTACAAAAGCAACTCATCACTGTTTTTCCACACTTACGACGGTTGCAGCATCCCCATAATTACATGACCAAAATTCAGATGCTTAGCAGCTGGTGTGTATTTATGACAGTTACAAAATCCCAGGGTCACGTAATCCCCTTTTGCAACCTTCTCACAAGTCAGTGGGGAAGCCAGATTCACTTAACAACCACGTTACAGGCAGTCCTCGACTCACAACTGTTTAGTGACCGTTCCACATTACAGCAACACTGAAAAAAATGACTTTGGATTGTTTTTCACACGACCATTGCAGCATCCCCCGTGGGCACGTGATCAAAATTCAGGTGCTCGGCAACTGACTCATATTTATGACGGGGTGTCACGCGATCCCCTTTTGCGACCTTCTGACGAGCAAAGTCATCGGGGAAGCCGGATTCACTTAACGACCGTGTTATGCACTTAACAACTGCAGTGATTCACTTAACAACTGTGGCAAGAAAGGTCGTAAAATGGGGCAAAACTCACCTAGCAAATGTCTCACTTAGCGACAGAAATTTTTCTGCTCAATTGTGGTCGTAAGTCGAGGACTGCCGGTAGGCCCCTCTAGGGTGAGGGGATGCGTGGTTTAGAATCGGCTTGGTGGTTTTCAGCAGTTCCAACTGTCCTCCAGGCAGAGGTCACCTGATGCGGAAAGCCATCACTGGGGGCGGGGGGGGGGAGTCTGGGGGCATCTTTGCTAGCTCACCAATTTTGCTGAAAGGCATTTGTGTTCATGAGCAGCGGGAGCTGCCTCTGAATGAGATTTGTGAGTCAGAAAATGTGCTATCGGAGTCCAAGTGATGCGGTGACAATAACGCACCATTGGAGAACCTGAAAGACCAAGTTAGGAACTGATCTTCGTGGGGGGGGGGGGAATCTGTCCCTGGGTTGCCAAGAGTCAGCACAGGCTGGATGGTACAGAACTCACCAAAGAAAAACAAAGGAAGTCCAGTTGCCTTTTGAAAAAGCTCCTTTGGGACAAACAGAACCTGGATGATGGAGAATCCCCATGGATGCTGGAAGCATCTCTATTTTGTAACATTTTTTCTTTTCTATTTTTCTTTTACCTTTTTCTCTTTCTTACACTTTTAGCTTTCTCTTTGATTTAGATCAGGGGTAGTCAACCTTGGCTCTTTTATGACTCGTGGACTTCAACTCCCAGAATTCCTGAGCCAGCATGGCTGGCTCAGGAATTCTGGGAGTTGAAGTCCACAAGTCATAAAAGAGCCAAGGTTGACTACCCCTGATTTAGATAGGTAGATAGATGACAGACAGACAGACAGACAGACAGACAGACAGACAGACAGACAGACAGACAGATAGATAGATAACCTTTATTGACATTTTTTTTACTGTGGGCACAATGGCACACATTAAAAATGAAATTTAGTTGCTTGCTCTCAAAGTGTGTCTCAAAACACACATTTAAACATACTATAAACAACATATGTATATAGACCTACACCCTTACATATAAGTAACATATAAATATTAATCACTGACCATCTTGAATACATAATGGACAAAGCTTTAGAATTTCTTAGTTTATATTAGTCTGCAATGGATTTTATGTCTTTTTAAAAAACCTTTAATCACACAAGCGCACACACTTTTCACAATATGTATTCTACAATCCGAAATCAACACGACACGCAAGCAAGATGGTGCTGCTTTGTGACTGGAGACCGGAATGCTAAAATTGGAAATATTAAGGAAGAAAATAGAGCTGGATTGTATGATTTAGAAAGCAGAAATGAAGCAGTAGACGTTCTGGCAATCCAACGATCTTTTCATTGTTAACAGTCTTCAAGCAACCAAAACAACACTTATATACAGGGACAACATCAGATGGAGTACACAAAAACTAAATTGACTCTATGATTGGTACAGGGAGGTGAAAGAGTTCAGTTATAACTGCAAAGATGTGGCCTGATTGAGGATCCTGAGACATTATTTCTGGACCTTGGGGGAAATGAAAGAATATCCCAAGATATTCAGTCAAGAAAGTACCAACTCAGACAAACAACCAGGCAATAAATAATAACCTAATCAAGGAACTACCAAGTTCACTCCCACCAACACTGACAGGGCAAGCTGTGATATATAAAGAGAGGGCCACCCCACTCCCTTCTAGCCCTGAGGATGTTACCTAGTTGGGTCTGCAAGAAAAGAGACCACAAAAAAACAACACCCCACAATATCGAAAAGAAGCCTGTATGTGCTTCATTGATATCAAGCTGTGGAAAATGCTCCAAAAAAATGGGAATCCCAGAACAATGCCTTCAAGAGGAAGTTATATACAGGTCAAGAAGCCACAGTCCAGACAAATAGGGCAAAACAGATGGGCTCCAAGGTTGGCAAAGGAATGAGATAAGGTTGCACCCTCTCCCCTTATTTATTCAACCCATATGCTGAATATACAAAAAGAAACCGAACTGGAAGAAAAAATGTGGTTTTAAAACTGAAGGAAGATGACACTATTCTGATACCTGAAAATGAACTTGATCTGGAAGCTCTACTAATGAAAACCAAGGAAATAAAAACATAAGGAAAACTAAACTAATATCAACCACATTGAAAGAGTGGATAGCTTCTGCTTTTTAGGATAAACTATCTATAGTAAAGAAAGCCACCATCAAGGAATTTCCGCAGACTACCCCTTGGCTGAGCAGCAACGAAGGGCTTGCCAAAAGATCTTCAGAAGCTGAGATATATACCTACAAAGATCAAAGTCTTGCAGGTAAATCTTTTCCTTGTGACACTGTATGGAAGAGAAAGTTGGACTTTGAAGAAGCAGGATAGGAAGAGTATTGAGGCTTTTGAAGATTGGTGCTGGAGAAGACTCTTGAGAACATTTTGGATAGTCAAGAAATCAAACAAATGCATTTTAGGGGGAAAAAATCAATCCACAAATCTCACTTGAGTCACAAATTACCAGTCTCAAATTAACATATTTTTGACATGAGATTCAGAGACCGACCACTCTTGAGAAGTCCTTAATGCTGGGAAATATGAAAGGAAAGTGCAGAAGGAGATGGCCAGTAGCATGGTGGGTGGATTTGATTACAGTGGTGATCAATGCATTGTTGGAAGACCTGAAGAAGCAGATTAGGGAAGATCTATCTATGTGGTCACTAAGAATCAGCACCTACTCACCCACCCACCTCATACCCACCCACCCACCCACCCACCCACTCAATCAATCAATCAGTCACCAATTCAGATGCACTGATGCATTTGATTTTTGTTTCCTAAATGAACTTTGCACTCGTTCATTCTGCTACATCTAAGCTACTTCAAGATGGTTTTGAATTGCATTTCTGTCTTCTAGGGGCTGCCTCCCTTACCCAATTTTGCGTCATCTCCATCAGACGTGCTGGAGTAAATTCAGCAGAACCCTCCCAGGTTCTTAATGCGGCCCAGCTAGAGAAGCATCTTGATCACTCACTGCAACGAAGGCATTTTAAGCAGTTGATTGCCCTCTGTCGACATGAAGGTGCAATCCCCCAAAACACCCACTCTGGTTTATCCTGTGCTGCTGCTTTTGTATTTTTCTTATTGCCTTTCCCACAGCTGACACAGACCTTTCGCTTCACACTTGTTCCCTGGGCTTGTTGCAGAAATAATGACATTCCTGCTCCGAAAAAGATTAGCTTTCAACAGTCTGCAAAGGTGGTTAAGCATGCCCTTCAACTCTTCCTCCAAGTTGGAAAGAAGCATTTGAAGAGCACAGGAGAAACCCTTGAAGGGCATCCTCCACGGAGGACCAAACCTGGTGGCCTCCCACTTGAGGCCTTTCTTGAGTTCGATGAGAAACCCTTGAAGAGAATTCTCCATGGATGACTTTCCTAGCACTAAAGAGACATTTCCTGACAGTGAGAACAATTAATCAGTGGAATGACTTGCCTCCAGAAGCTGTGAATGCTCCAACACTAGAGATTTTTAAAACAGAGATTGGACAACCATTTGTCTGAAATGGTATAGGGCAGTGATGGCGAACCTTTTAGAGACCGAGTGCCCAAACTGCAACCCAAAACCCACTTACGCATCGTCGGGTGCTGGGTGGGTGTGGCCCATTGGGTGGGCATGGCTGTGGTGGTAACAGCAGACTGGGTGGGACTAAAAAGTTCAGTCAATCAATTCCAACTTTGCAAGATCTTTTGTTTTCCCGCGAGAAGTTGAAATTGATTGACTGAACTTTTTTTTTTGCACACGGCGGTGGAGGCCTAAAGCGAAAAGCTTTTATAAAACCCAGCTGAAGGCCTAGGACTGGGGAGACGGCACGCATGCCGACAGAGAGGGCTCTGAGTGCCGCCTCTGGCACCTGTGCCATAGGTTCGCCACCACTGGTATAGGGTCTCTGCTTGAGCAGGGGGTTGGGCTAGAAGACCTCCAAGGTCCCTTCCAACTCTGTTATTCTGTTATTGAAGGCAGCTACATGCGCACTTATTCATCGTTATTATTTCACCTATGCTTAACCAGCTTGCTATCAGCGTGCCACGTGTAACTTTGTCTATGGTTTTGCCTCGGGCATTCCAAAAATCTATCATGAAAATTAGCTGATCAAAATGAGATAAAGTGAGTTTGGCAAGATTTGTTCTGACTAATCAGTGCTGACTTCTGCACTGTTAGCAAAAGTCTTTCAGATCTGCTCTGCTCTGGAAGATTCCCAAGTATCAAAGTCAAAGCGGCTGATCTTTAATTTGCTGGAATTTCCTTGCTCTCTTTTGGAAGAGCGAGACAACACTGGATTTCCTCCACTCTTTGGGCACCGTCAGTTCACTTTCAGCTAGTTCTTTCACTACCTTAGACTGCCTTTCATGGCCCATCCCTGACCGTGTTCCTGTCCAGTTCAAGCTCTTCACCTTCATCCTGCTCTTCGCCATTTCCTGGTGGAGAAGAGGACTCCACCAAAGTAAGAGTTGGGTTGCTCTGCTCTTTCTTGGCTACTACCTGCATTTATTAGTAGCTGGTATGTAGATTCTTTCCTTTAACATTGAACATATCTAGAGAAGCCCCTTTTGATATTCTTAGTATCATTGGCCAATCCCAACTCATTCTGATTTTTTCCTTTCCTGATGCCCCTTCTATGGTTCTGGGCTGTCAGTCCCTTTTCTTGGCTCTCTTTCTGCTTTCTTTATGGGACTTTTCGTTTTCAGAACTTCACTGAGCATTTGTTCTACTGTCCTCCTCCTCCTCCCCCCCCCCCCCGAATGGTGCTCCTGGTGTCTTCTTCTCTAGGAAGTCTCATCATTTTGATCTCCTTCTTCTATCAGCTTCTCCTGCCATAGAATCCTACTTAGCTGCTGCTTTGAGATTATGAAATGCACTTTTCAAGCTCCAGAATAAGGGTTTCATTCTGCTGACTTTGGGCTTCCTTTAAAATCAAGTCCCGGATGGGTTCCTTTCTCAACATGGTTCCTGCTTCTCCAACTTCCTCAATTTAAGTATCAAGTTAGCAACTTTTAGGAAATTTCTCCATAGTTCTAGGTTGGTTCTCTCCTTGATTAGTTTCCATCTGTTGCTTCTTGCCCTGCTTTCTGGTTCTTTGGAAAATAGGTGGACCCCCCCTCCCTTTGTGGCAGCCCCTCAGATACTGGAACACTGTTATTCATGTCTCCCCTAGTCCTTCTCTTCGTTCTTCACTGAATGGCCTGATGCCAAGCATGATTGGGGCTGCACAGGCTGATGGGCCCCCGCTTCCCTCCTAAGTCTGGAAGGTGCCGTGCACCTCCTGAAGCAAAGTCCAGCGGGTCAAGGGCCTCCCACAGCAGGAGAGGATCGAGAGGGAAGGAAGAAGGAGAAGAAAGGTGCCAGCATCCCACCACTTAACAAAGAAATTCTCAAAACACATCCTGAGGCTGATCTCCATTCAATGAGAAAACAGGAAAGATTTTCATGGCCAGGTTCATGCCTCATACGATGCCATGGTTTGAATCATGGTCTATTGAATAAGCCACAATTGTGGGGCTTGCCTAATTATAGAATTTTATTTATGAAACATATGTATATTTATGTGTTACGTATATGACCACCCAACTCACCCATATCTGGGCAGTTTACAACATTCAAAATCCACATTATAAAGACCCATAAACCCTCCCCACTCACCCCCATGGCAGCAGCAACGCAATCAAATCGATCACTTAATTGCCTCCGTCTCCAGTTGGGGTCATCATGCCCACCGATATGTTTTTAGGGCCTTTTGGAAAAACAATAGGGTAAGGGCCAACCATACCTCAGAGGACACTGTTCCACAGAGAGGGGCCGCCACTGAGAAGGCCCTTTTCTGTGGTCCCACTAGATGACCATCCCTAATCAATGGGACTTGTTTAACATGCCCTGCCTTCCCGTTCTGGTGGGCTGGGTGAATGTAATAGGGCAGTGGTGGCGAACCTATGGCACACATGCCAGAGGGGGCACTCAGAGCCCTCTCTGTGGGCACGCGTGCCTCGCTCTTTGGCTTAAGTTTTCGCAGGAAAAAGCCATTTCTCAAGCCCTTTCCTAGCCAAAACAAGCCTCCGGAGCGAGCATGCTCACTCCGGAGGCTTGTTTTGGCTAGGAAGGGGCTTGAGAAATGTGTTGCTCTCAAACTTACAAAGTATGAGCCAAGGTTAGACAAACTATCAGCATGCATACAACAGCAAAAATCACATTAATGGTTCAAAAGCATGCCAAATGCAAACTTTTACCTTTCAATAAAAAGTTGTGTGTACCACTGAAAGCTTTGTTATTATGTTTTTCTTTTAAGACCAAGGATGTTAATGTAGGAGTTGTTGTTTTTTCTAAACTTAAAACCTCAGTATTCAGGTTAAATTGCCGAGTTGGCACTTTACGATAACTAAGTGGGTTTGGGGTTTCAGTTTGGGCACTCGGTCTCTAAAAGGTTTGCCATCACTGTAATAGGGGAAGAGGTGGCTCTTCAAAACCAAATCCTTCAGAACTTGGTTTACAGCCTGCAGCCCCAGGGACCCAATCAGAAAGAAGCTCATTTGCTCAGAGATAATGGCAAGGCGTCATTGTCAAACGGCAGTGCCATCTTCTCAACGTGACCCCGATGGGGCAGAGCTGGTTGCCTATGGTCTGCCCCTCGATCTGGATGGAGACCCTTGGGACGAGGCAGCCCCATTGGGTCCAGGGTGGAAGACGGGTAAGAAAACCCTCCCAGGGGACTCAGCACCTACCTGGGCAATGGGATGGGCACCCTTTCCAGCAGATGTGCATTCTTGGGACTTCCTCGCCCCACCGGCAGCCCAGATGTGGAGACTGGAGTTTATTCGGTGGCCCCTTTTGGGGAGGCAAGTTGATGGAGAGTCCGAGCCAGGCACAGTTTCCAGCTGTTCCTCGGCCGAGTTGCTGCTTAGGGACCAAGCGAGAGGGCTTGGCATTTCAGATGACTGGATAGCTAAAGGGTACAGAAGCCTGCCGGTCTTTGCTGGCTGTTCCCCAGAAGCAGCTTGCTGGCATCCGCCCCCAGCTGGCACTCACAAAGACTCCTCAGTGTGGACCATGGGAGGGGCAGGCAGGGAACTCACACCCCTGCCCTTCAGGCACCGCAGCCTCCCTGGGTATCAGGCCCTGAGGCTGGGCAGCCCATGCCCTAGAATGGCTGCTGCCAGGAGAGCTCAGTGGGCATGTGGCCCTGTGCCCAGGAACTCAGAATAACGGAATAATCGAGCTTGAGGGATCTTGGAGGTCTTCTAGTCTGACCCCCTGCTGAAGCAGGAGACCCTATACCAGTTCTAGGTTGTTTCTTGCCTTGATTAGTTTCCATCTGTTGTTTCTTGTCCTGCCTTCAGGTGCTTTGGAGAATAAATGAACACCCTCTTCTTTGTGGCAGCCCCTGAAATACTGGAAGACTGCTCTCATGTCAGCCCTCGTCCTTCTTTTCGTTAAACTAGATAGACACACTCAATTCCTGCAATTGTTCTTTATATGTTTTAGCCTACGGCCCCCTAATCATCTTTGCTGCTCTTCTCTGCACTCTTTCCAGAGTCTCAACATCTTTTTTATATCGTGGTGACCAAAACTGGATGCAGGATTCCAAGCGTGGCCTTCCCAAGGCCTTGTAAAGTGGTGCTAACACTTCACGTGATCTGTGATGTGTCATCTGACGTGTGTCAGGCAACGATCCCACAAGGCTGGGTGGCAACTTATGAAGAACTTCTGCCCAGAGGTGAAGAATTCACACTCAGGACTAAAATCTCGAGGCAGGCGCTCCCTGCCTCCCCCCCAACTGCTGTTTATATACAGCAGGGGTAGTCAACCTTGGCTCTTTTATGACTCGTGGACTTCAACTCCCAGAATTCCTGAGCCAGTTGTGCTGGCTCAGGAATTCTGGGAGTTGAAGTCCACGAGTCATAAAAGAGCCAAGGTTGACTACCCCTGATATACAGCCTGTAGATTCCATCAGCTCTTCCGATTGGCTGAGTGCAGTTACCTCACCACGCCCCTTGATTTTTGGCGGGCTTTCTCTGTCTCCGGGCAGATTTTCCATCTCCCTCATGAGGGTACCGTGCCACTTTTTTTCCTTCTAGAAAGTTCCAGCAGCCTCTGTGGGGGTCTTAGAGGGACGGCGCATCACGCAATGTAGGCAGAGCCCTCTCGGTCCTTGGAGCCTTTCTGGGGTCGTTGTGTGGGGAGGATGGTCAAGGGGGCCTGAGCAGAGTTCAGAATAACCGAATCACAGTCGGAAGGGACCCCGGAGGTCTTCTAGTCCGACCCCCTGCTCAAGCAGGAAAGCCTGCACCATTTCAGAGGAACCCAATCTTTCCTTGAAAATCTCCAGTGAAAGTCAAAGGGGCGTTGTAGTAAGAGTGGAGGTAGCCCTCAACTTAGGACTACAACAACTTTGTTGCTAAGGGAGACTTTTGTTAAGTGAGCTTTTGTCCCCCCCCTTTTTTTGCCACAGTTGTTAAGTGAATCACTGCAGTTGCTAAGCTAGTAACCCAGTTGTTAAGTGAATCGGGTTTCCCCGGTTGATTTAAAGGCAGACTTGCATCCGGATGAGACCCAGGTCTTTTACCCGGAGTTATGACTCAGGAGACGCCTTTAGAGCCGCCTCCCTGCCCTTCCCCAGCTCTGGTGTTCCCGGTGGTGCCCGATGGGTCCCCCCCCAGGCCCCCCACCCCCTCCACCCCCAAAGAGCCTCCTCCGCTTCCTGGGCAGCCCCAGACTGGCCAGGAAGGGAGCAGAAGCGAAGCCGGCCGGCCGGCCTGCCATCCGCCGTCTGGGCTGCCTCCCTCCGGGCACCGGCTGGACCCGGATCTGCCCGGCTGGGGCCTCCTCTGGCTGGGCTCTGCCCCCCCCCCCAATGCCGCCTTCGCCTTCAGTCTTGGCTGCCGGGCAACCTGGGGTGGGCCAAGGCCTCTCGCAATTCATCCCCTTGGGGGAGGAGAACGCTCTTGGCCAGCCTGATTGCGATTGTGTGTGTGTATGTATGGTGTGTGTGTGTGTGTGTGGTTGTGATTGAGTGTATATCTCTCTCTGTGCTTGTGTGTATGCATCTAAGTGTGTGTGATTGTGATTGTATCTCTGTGTGTGATTGTGATTGTGTTTGTATGTGATTGTATGTGTGTGTGATTGTGTATATGTATGTATCTCTCTCTGTGTGTGTGGTTGTGTGTGTATGTGATTGTATGTGTGATTGTGTATATGTATGTATCTCTCTGTGTGTGTGTGGTTGTGTGTCTGTATGTATCTCTGGGTGTTTGTGTTGTTTTAAAAGCTCCCCACCAGCCTGGGGGGCGGGGTTCCCCCAGGCACCACCCCACCCCCGTGGGAAAGAAGCAGCCGCTCCCTCCCAGCGGGGCCGGGCTGGGCGCTTTCGGTCGGGGGTCCCGCCTTCACCGCCCCCCCGGGCCTGGGTCAGGGGGGGTCTCCCAGCCCGTCCCCCGCCCGGAGCCCCTCCCGCAGCCCAGCCTCTCCCCGCGGGGGCTCCAGGGGCGGCGGCGGTCAAGGTCCAGCGCAGAAGCCCCTCCCCTCCGCCCGGAGAAGCCCCGCCCCCTGCCCCGGCTCTTGAAGGCCGCCTCCGCTGCCCGCGTGACTCTGGCCGGGGCTGGCGGGCACAGCTGGCGGCGGCGCGGCGGGAGGACCGGGGCTTCCGAGGCGCGAGCGAGGCAAGGCTGCGCAGCCGGCGGGCGAGAGGGCGAGGGGCCGGCAGGAGAGGCCGTGCCGGGGCCGAGGCGCTGCTCCATCGGGGCTGGCGGGGCGCTGGCAGCCGGGTTGGGGTCTCGGGGGTGGGTGGGTGCTCTCCAAGCGCTCTTGGGGTTCCAGGCGCGGTCTCGCCTCCGAGGTCTCCTGCCTTGGGCGGAGCTGGGGCGGGGGCTGGACTAGAAGACCTCCGGGGTCCCTTCCAGCCCTAAGTCCGGCAGCGCCTGCCCGCGGCGTCGCGAATGGAGCCGGCTCTTTCCCCCCCTCGCCAACCGGGCGCCCTCCAGAGGGGCAGGCTTCGGCGTCCCTCGGGGCCAGCCCGCAGGAGCGGCAGCTTGGCGGTCGGTCCCGCGGCTCGGAAAGCCCCGAGGGCCGGAGGGCTTCTGGGGGGGGGGCTTCTCGTGGGATTCTGGAGGTGGGGGGAGGGCCGGGCTCTCTGCGAAAGTGGGTGGGGGGCATCCGCGGGGCCTCCTGCTGGGCTTTTTAGGGAAGGGTGGGGGGAGGGTGGGGAATTCCCAGCTAGAGAGCGTCTTTCTTGAAGCCGCCCGGATTCAGAGCACCCTGTACTGTTAGTCCTCGATTTACAACATTTACATTTACAGACCGGTCAAAGTTACAACAGCCCTGAAAAAAAAATGACTTGTGACCGCTTTTCACACTTACGACCGTTGCAGCATCCCCATGATCACGTGACCAAAATCTGGATGCCTGGCATCTGACTTGTATTTACGACGGTCACAGTGTCCTGGGGACACTTGATCCGCTTTTGCAAACTTCTGAGCAGCCAAGTCAAAGGGGAAGCTGGATTCGCTTAACAACCGTGTTGCTAACTTAACCTTTGCAGTGGTTCACTTAACAACTGTGGTAAGAAAGGTCGTAAAGTGGGGCAAAACTAACAACTGTCTTGCTTAGCAACAGAAACGTTGGGCTCAATTGTTGTAAGTCGAGGACTACCTTTAGTGCTGAGACGTCATTGGTCATATATATGGATGGATGACCTTTGGAGGGCTCAGGCTGAGGGTGATGGGTCCATCCTGGCCCTTCTGGATCTCGGCGGCTTTTGATATCTACCATGCTGGACCGGCTCTTGGGATTCAGAGTGGGGGGGCTGTTTTGCAGTGGTTCTCCTGCTTTCTCTGTGGCTAGTATCACTCAGTGTGTGGGGGGCTGTATTAAGTGGGGGGCCTCAGGGCCCCAATATCTCTGTTCCTTTGTAACATGTATACGGAGGTGGTAGGACGAGTCATCCAGCAGCCTGGGGCTTGTGGGATCATCAGTGTGCTCAATTCCAGCAAGATGGAGTGGCTGGGGTTTTTGCCCCCCCCCCCCCAGGGTCAAGAGAGTTGACACCTCTGACTCTGGATGGGGCAACGCTCCCCATGCAGGTCTGGCACACCATTTGGGGGTCCTCTTGGACTTATGGCTCCTGGACAGGGGAACCTTTGCGCAGATCCATCTTACGCACCAGTGGGTGCCTGCTCCTGGACTGGGAGCTCCTGAAATATCCTGTTATTGTCTTTATTGCTGTGTTTTCTAGGTCTTTGCCATATTTTTCCTGAGTCTTTTGTTCTTTTGCAGCCTTGGAGCGAGCGTGGGGTCTGCGAAGATCTTGAAGAGTCAACCTCCGGCTGAAGACCCTTCCGGTGACGGTTGAGTCCCACGTGCTGATCTCCTGATTGGAGAGCAGTGGGGTATAAACGGCGAGGTGGACCTTTGGCGCCCCACTCAAGCTGAGCCTTTGAGGGTGGCTTCGTGGCTCGGACAGACTTCCTGCTGACCTGGCCTGGCCAGCATCCCTTCTGGTCAACCATGTCAGCCTTGCCTCCGTCCTGGCTCCTCGCCCTGTGCCCGCTGCTGCTGCTGGCCTCCCTTGAGCCAGCCTACCAGCCCCCCAACATCGTCCTGATTTTTGCGGATGACCTGGGCTTTGGAGATCTGGGCATCTACGGGCATCCCACCTCCGCCACCCCCAACCTGGACAGGATGGCTGCCGAGGGCCTGCGCTTCACGGACTTCTACAGCAGCAGCTCCGTCTGCAGCCCTTCCAGGTAGAGTGGTCCCCTCCTATTCTTCTGATGGCCACCTCAGAAGAGTCTGGGTCCCCCCTTTTGTCAAGAGGGTTCATGGAGAAGACTCTTGGCCTCGGAGCCCGGACAGAAGAGCAACGGGGCCAAGAGCTGGAACCAAACCTCTTGAGGTGGCCTCTGTCTTCCAGCGTGGAGACCTTCCAGCCTTTGTGTTCCTTAGGGAGGACTTGGGACCTCCAGCTCTGCCTCTGATGGTGATTGGACCTCGCCCTCTACAAGTAGCCCTTGATTTAACAACCACAATTGAATCCAAAATTTCTGTTGCTAAGTGAGACAGTTCTCAAGTGAATTTTGCCCCCATTTACGACCGGTGTTTAAGTGAATCGCTGCGATTGCTAAGCTGGTCACACGCTTGTTAAGTGAATCTGGCTTCCCCCATTGGCTTTGCTTGTCCGAAGGTCGCACAAGGGGATCACTGCGGCCGTCATAAATAGGAGTCAGTGGCCAAGCGTCTGAATTTTGATCACGTGAGCCTGGGGATGGCTGCAGCGGTCGTAAGTGTGAAAAACGGCCATAAGCCACTTTTTTCAGTGCCCTTGTTACCTTGAATGGTCACTAAATAAATAGTTGTAAGTCGAGGACTCTCTGTATCTCTGGTTTTCCATTCATGCTCTCTCTCTCTCTCTCTCTCTCTCTCTCTCTCTCTCTCTCTCTCTCTCTCTGCGCAGGGCAGCCCTCCTGACGGGACGCTACCAGACCCGTTCCGGGATCTACCCGAGCGTCTTTTATCCCGACTCGCAGGGAGGCCTCCCGCTGTCCGAGGTGACGGTGGCCGAATTGCTGAAGGAGCGCGGCTACACCACAGCCATGGTTGGCAAGTGGCATCTGGGCCTGGGTCCCAAGGGCATGTTCCTGCCCACCAACCAAGGCTTTGACCACTTCTTCGGGATACCCTACTCGCACGACCAGGTGAGAAGCCGCAGGGGTGGCGTGGTGGGGATTCCGGGCTCCCTGGGACTGTCGTTCCACTTGGATCCCCTTGGGTGGAAGAGTCTGAATCCCAGTAGAAGAGCATCTTCGTGGCTCTGGGTTGACCCGTGGGGTCCCTGGTGCTGTCTGAACTGGGTGGTTTTCTTGCGGACGTTTCATGACCCAACTAGGGAACATCATAGTGCTAGGAGGGAATTGGGTTTGTAGAGTGGGGTGGGGGGGAGGAGGAGGAGGAGGAGGAGGACTGTGGGGTCCTTGGTGCTCTCTAAGCTGGGTGGTCTTCTTGCGGATGTTTCATGACCCAACTAGGGAACATCATCAGTGCTAGAAGGGAGGGGGGTTTATATATGAGTGTTTATATGTGTGTGTTTCACCTTGTCAGAGTTGCTGGAAGTGTTCTTGGTGGTTTCTTGATTAGGTTGCTGTTTACTGTCTGATTGTTTGTGTGAGTTGGAGATTCCTCGACTGCCGTATAAACAGAAAGCAAAGCCGTCTCCCTTCAGAGGAAAGAGGGCTGAGAAAATATCCACAAACCCCTCACATCCTGGACATGAATTGTTTCAGCTTCCCCCTCAAGACATCACTGTAGGGCATTGCCTGCCAAAACAACTGGACACAAGGACAGTTTCTTCCTCCGTGCCATCTCCGAGCTAAATCCCTAACTCCTTCATCACTGCTTCTTTCCAGAGATATTGACCCATATAGTAGTCTGCAACTTATGATTTAGGATCTATGATTTATCACTTCGTTATTTGTGTGTACTCTGAGAGCTGATGCACCAGAGATAAATTCCTTGTGTTTCCAATCACACTTGGCCAATAAAGAATATTCCAGTTTTTGCACAGATGAAGTCACCTAGATGGGCGATGAAACATCTGCAGGAAGACCACCAAGCTCAGACCCCGGACTCTGAGTCAGCTTGGAAACATGTGAACAGGACTTGGAATTCGTTCCAGAATGGAGGAAACCTTTCAATGCCAATCTGGAATGAACATAATTTCCTCAAGATTTTAAAAGCTAGATAAAACACTTCAATCATCTGGAGAAAATAGGAGGAGATGAAGGGAAGTTAGGAGGAATGTATGGAAGTGTGTGTGTGTGTGTGGAAGTGTGTGTGTGTGTGTGTGTGTGTGTGTGTGTTCCTCAGCTGCTGATGGCAGCAACAAGATCTTTCAAGGTTAGCAACTTTTAGACTTTTCAACTCCCAGAATTCCCCAGCCGGCATGCTGGGAATTGAAGTCCACTCCTCTTAAATTCACAGGATCGCCGGTTTAGTTGATCAGGCAATTTCTTTGACAATCTCTGCTCTGAAAGAACTCAAATAAAACCAGCCCCCCAGGCCTTTGGGGGTTATTTTCCTGGCTGAAAATTTGCAAATTGTATATAATGGTTTAGATCAGGGTAGTCAACCTTGGCTCTTTTATGACTCGTGGACTTCAACTCCCAGAATTCCTGAGCCAGCACAGTTGGCTCAGGAATTCTGGGAGTTGAAGTCCACAAGTCATAAAAGAGCCAAGGTTGATTACCCCTGGTTTAGATTTAAGACTAAGATTTACAAATAAATGACTGGATTAAACAGCTGCTTGTGGCTTCTGCTACAGGTGACCCCACCCAAGATGTCGTCACGGTCCCTATTTTTTTTGTTTTTGTTTTTAATATATTTTGTTAGATTCTTTAAGACGGCTGTGTTTGTGTGTGTTTGTGTATGTATGTGAGGTCCAAGCAACCAGAGGAACTCTTAAACAGCTGCAGCAAGCAACTTTAACCGCTGTTATTTTATTCAAAAGATTAAAATACAAAACCCAAAAGATAAAAAAGCACTTTCTGTTTCACTTTCTACAAATAAATTACAGTAACAGACGGTTAACGGAGGGCCTTGCCTTGCTGTGGTTTAAACCTGTTAACTATTTTTTTCTTTTTCACATACCGGTACACAGTACAATATAGGACAGGTCAGTTGGGTTGCAAATGGATGTAAAAGTTTATAAACCTTGGACTTTCTTTGCAAAGGGGGGGGGAGTTATTATTGTTGCAATCTATTTCTCAGTGTTCAATTAGGGGGGGATATTGTGTGTTTTTGTTTCTTTGTCCTTTTAATTCACATTTTTAAAATATTCTTGTCTGCAAGAATCTTCCCAGACTGCTTGCCTTCCCTGGGAACCACCGAGCAAGGGGTTGGACTAGAAGACCTCCAAGGTCCCTTCCAACTCTGTTACTCTAGTCTACGTTATTCTTGCAGGGCCCCTGCCAGAACCTAACCTGCTTCCCACCCCGTACTCGGTGCTTTGGGGTCTGCGACCAGGGGGTGGTCCCTGTCCCCCTGTTCCTGAACCAGAGCATCCTGGAGCAGCCCATATATTTCCCCCGCCTGGAGGGCCACTACAACAACTTTGCGCGCGATTTCATCCTGGATTCCGCTCAGCGCAAGCAGCCCTTCCTGCTCTATTACGCCTCTCACGTGAGTCTTCCGGGATCGACTTGGGATTTGGGGGGGGGGAGGTTGGGGGGGGGGGTAAACATCAGCCCATTTTATGCAGGCAGCCTTCGGCTTACGACCGCAAACTTTCTGCTGCTAAGCGAGGCAGTGAATTTTTCCTTCCCTTTGTAGGACCTTTCTCGCCTCGTTTGTTAAGCGAATCACTTAGTTGGTAACACGGTCGTGAAGTAGGGAATCCGTCTTCCCCACGGACTTTGCCTGGCAGAAGGCCAACAAAAGGGGAATCCCGTCACACACACACCTCCGGGACACTACGACGGTCCTAAAAGGGAGTCAATGGCCAAGCATTACTGAATTTTGACCAGGTGACCCCGGGGGATTCTGTCAGGTCATAAGGGTGAAAGACGGCCCTAAGTTGCTTTTTTCAGTCCTGTTGTAACTTCGGTCACTAAACGAACTGTTGTAAGTAGCCTCCCATTTATCTGGAGGGGCTGATTGAAAGCTTGATGGCCTTTGGCCCTGGGTGTCCTGGGGGCGATGTGCTTCTCTGTCTCTGCTTCTTCCACCACCACCCCAGCCGCCCCCCGTTCTTCGTATGTTTTAGCCTCCGTCCCCCTAATCATCTTTGTTGCTGTTCTCTGCATTCATTAATTAACTCAATTCAATTCCTATAGCTGCCCATCTCAACCCAATGACCTGGCCGGCTTACAGCGTTGATGTTTGTGTCTGTCTTCCCTCTGCGCAGCATACCCATTATCCCCAGTTTGGGAGCCAAAACTACACGGGCCGGTCCCTGAGAGGGCCTTATGGCGATGCCCTCCTGGAGTTTGACGCCTCGGTGGGCTCCCTCTTGCAGGCTCTGCAGGATGCCGGCGTCCACAGAAACACGCTGGTGTTTTTCACATCTGACAATGGGTGAGTGTGCAACCGGGCCAGTCTTTGGGTCAGGAACGGTCAGTTTGCGTCCGTTTAGCATCAAGGGTTGGAGTAGGCCAGGCAATCCTTTGTGACCATCGGTAACAGATCCTGCTGCCATGGAAGCACCTCGGCTTAGTCTGGGTGGGTTCTCACAATAGCAGAGAATCCAGTTTAACAGAACATCGTGGCTGTGTCCCAGAGGCGCTTTTCCCAAAACCGCCTGGATTTCCTTGGGAGTTTTTTCCCTTGAAAATCTTTTGCTTCTCATCCAAGAAGCTTCATTAGTTCTGGAGAAGTTCTTCAGTGTTCTTCAGAACTGAAGAAGCTTCTTGGATGAGAAGCGAAACTTTTTCAAGGGAAAAAAAACCCAAGAAAGTCTAGTTGCCATTTGGCAAACTTCAAAAAGAAGACTAGACAAAACATTTTTAAAGAAATTGTGCATTTAAAAACAAAAAAAGACAAAAACCCACACACATATATTGTCCTTCCTAGTTGAATGCCGATAGTTGTATTACAATAATAATAGTTCTCCCTCCCCCCGCCTTACAAAACAGGCCCAGAATTTATAGATGCAGGAGCAGGAGAACAATTTTTCCCCAGTAAAGGATTAAAACAAAACTGTTTATACGTTGCTTACTGTTCAAAACTTGCTTGGCTGCTCCTGAGGTCCAAGGATGATTCCTAAAACATCGTTTCTCGTTTCTTGGCAGCCCAGAGATGATGCGTGGCTCCCGAGGAGGCAGTGCGGGCTTGCTCAAATGTGGGAAGGGGACGACCTATGAAGGGGGCATGAGGGAGCCTGCCGTGGCTTATTGGCCAGGTCGCATTGCGCCAGGTGAGGCAGTGGGAGGGGCTTGTCGTGGGGCAGGGGCAGAGCGGATGTTCCTTCGATAAGCCCCTCGTTGACTGCTCTCTCTTGGCGCCAGGAGTGACCCATGAACTGGCCAGCACCTTGGACATCCTTCCCACTCTGGCCGCGCTGGCTGGGGTGCCTCTCCCCAACGTCACGCTGGACGGATATGACCTCAGCCCCCTCCTCTTGGGGAAAGGAAAGGTAGGCTTCCGGGGGGGGTGGGCTGGCGGGAGTGAGGGGGGGGGACTCGCTTTCCCTGTCCTGGAAAAGGGTCTCCATCATTCGGGCCCCGTTGGTCCCAAAGGCGCTTTTCTCAAGAGGCAACTCGACTTTTGGGGGGTTTTTTTTTCCTTGAAAACATTTCGCTTCTCATCCAAGAAGCTTCTTCAGTTCTTCTTGGCTGTTTTCATGCAGATGTTTTATGATCCAGCTAGGGAACATCATCAATGCTAGAAGGGAGGAGGATTTGTGAGAGGAGGAGGAGGAGGGGGGGTCCCTGATACTCCCTCAGCTGGATGTTTTGTTGCAGACATTTCATGACCCAGCTAGGGAACCTCATCAGGGCTAGGATGATGTTGTCCTCTCTGATTCTTCCAACAGAGTCCCCGTCAGACCATGTTCTTCTACCCGACGGCTCCCGATGAATTATATGGGGTTTTTGCCGTCCGCTACGGCAAATACAAGGCTCACTTCTTCACCAAAGGTGAGCCCTTTATTTATTTATCAAATTTATATGCTGGCCATCTCACTGTCAAGAGACTCTGGGTGGCTTACGACCTCCTAAGAGCAGCTGTAGAAAACTTTATAGATGATGGATGACAGAAAGAAATAGATATAGAGATAGATAGATAGATAGATAGATAGATAGATAGATAGATAGATAGATAGATAGATAGATAGATAGATAGATAGATAGATAGANCACAAAGTAACTCTGGGTGGCCTACACAGTATTAGAAAGATAAACCCCCCAGGAAGGCCAGGCGCAATGAAACGGCCAATGCCCAGCTGGGCCTCCCGTCTCTCTTTGGACCCCCAGGATCCTTCAACAGCGCCGCGACCCCCGACCGGGCCTGCAGCGGCTTCGCCAACCTCACCCCCCGGGAGCCCCCCCTGCTCTTCGACCTGGAGATGGACCCTGAGGAGAACTACAACCTCCTGCAGGCCGGTGCCCAGAAGGCCGAAATCCTGAAGGTCCTTAAGGAGACCCGCCTGCTGAAAGCCGCCTTCGACGGGGGCATGACCTTTGGGCAGAGCCAGCTGGCCTTGGGCAGCGACCCCTCGCTCCAGCCTTGCTGCTCCCCCCAGTGCAGCCCCAAGCCCTCCTGCTGCCGCTGCGCCTCCTAGCCCCCCTCCTTCCTCACACACCCCGTCACCCACAGCCCACATCTGGCTCTGGCACCCGTGGACAGAACAGCGCGTTCATTTTAACACGTTCCCAAGGAGTTTCTGCAATTGCTTTTTTAATCGGGGGGGGGGGGAGAATCCCATCTTGCTTTCTGAGTCGGGGAAGCTCCGTGATCAGGAGCAATCTATCCTGCTGGATGAGATGTTCAGGTGACCATCCTTGGCAGGGAGAGGATTATCTGTTTCCTGCAGCTGCACCTCTTCCCGTCTTTAAAACTTCAAACTCATCAGGAATGAAGATAATGCGCCGTTCTTCCCTGTCAGAGACCACTGGGGTTGGAGGCTGAAGGGAACTGGAAGTTAGTGGATCTGAAGAGGAAGCTGCTACACAGGGCATGGAATGATAGAGCTGGAAGGGACCTTGGAGGTCTTCTAGTCCAACCCACTGCTGAAGCAGGAGAGCCTAAGCCTTAAGTTTCTTTCCGCTGCTTTCTTCAAAGATGGGGAAAAAATGCTAATCGTTTTAATTTGAAGTTTAATTTTAATTTGCAAGTCTTTTTTCATGCTGTGGACACTGAGTGTGGATATCATACTGTGGACGTTGACAAGAAGTCCTGGGTGATTTTTCTGCATTTGGAAAATAAATTCTGATTTCTTAAAAATGTGGTAGTTGCCCTTGAGTTACAACCGGTCCCTTAGCAGCCGTTCAGAGTTACGACTGACCTTCCCCAAAAAGTACTGATGACCCAGATTCAAGTTCCAATGGCCGCCCCTCCCCCCTTGAAGTGCTCCGGACTGGCCTTCATCTGTGGCTGTTTGCGTAACCGGCATTTACTTCTAGTTTCTGGGGGGGGGGAAACACCCCTTGCAGACAGTCTGTTTGGTGCATAATCATGGAAAAAGAGGTCATAAAAGATCACTCACAGGTCATAAAAGATCACTCACAGGATGACCTGCTTAGTGGCCAGCATTGTTCATAATCCTGGTTCCTGGCTCAGTTACGGTTGCGAGTCGAGAACTACTCTATTTTATTATTATAACTGTATTACAGTCATACAGTTTTAGGTAGTAGTCCTCAACTTATGATGACAATTAAGATAAGATAAGATAACCTTTATTGTCATTTTTATACTGTGGGCACGATGGCACACATCAACAATGAAATTTAGTTGCCCGCTCTCAAAGTGAAACACATACATGACACACACCTAAACATACTATGAACAACATATGTATAGACCCACACCCCTACATACACGTAGCAAATAAATATTAAATACTGTCCATCTTGAATATATAATGGAAGGAGGAAGCTTGAGAGTTCGCAAGGTTAATGCTGGATGGGATGAAACTCTGGCTGAATTTGGATGTTCTGCTTTGGATACCACGAGCTTTTAGTCCTCAACTTACAACCACAATCAAGGTTGCTGTAGTCCTTGACTTACAACCACAGCTGGGCCCCAAATTTCTGTTAATAAAAGGGTTGTTAAGTGAGTTTTGCCTCATTTTACGACCGTGTCTCAGTTAAGGGAATTCCTGTCGTCGTTAATAGCAGGGTGGTTAAGTTGTCAAGCCGAGGACCGCCTGTGCGAGATGTGTGTGTGTGAGAACCCTGTGGACATAAAGCGGGACGGCAGTTTCTTGCTCTCTTGGAATCCCAAGACTGCAAACCCACCGACAGGATTGCACCTGGCGCAGTGCCATCAAGGGGCCATCGGTCAGGCCCCCCTTTTTCCACGGAGGACCTCTCACCCACGAGGTCCCCTCCATGGCCTGAGAGGGAGGCCAGTCACAACCAGTTCCCACCAGTTTCTGACCTGGACAATGGCTGGGAGCCTCTGCGGTCAGCGCGGCACTAAAACCCTTGCAACCTTCCAAAGCAGACTTGTTTTAGGCACAGGTGGTAGTCCTCTAGTTATGACCCCCATGGAACCCAACCTTTGTGTTGCTAAGTGAAACATTCGTTTGGTGAACTTTGCCCCATTTTACGACTTTTCTTGCCACGGTTTTTAACTGAATCAGTGCAGTTGTTAAGCTAGTGACACGATTGTTAAGCGAACCCGTCTTCCCCCCCCCTTGACTTTGCTTGTGGCCAAAGAGGAACCATGTGACTCCCCCAGGACACTGCAACCATCGTAAATAAGAATCAGCTGCCAAGCATCACGTGACCGTGGGGAGGCTGCAACGGTCGTAAGTGTGAAAAACGGTTAATATAAGTATAAAGACCCTTGTAGAAGATGTTCAGGCCTCCAGAAGCTCCATTGCAATGGGTTTCAAACATGGCACCTTTAAGAGGGCTGGACTTCAACTCCCAGAATTCCCCAGTCAGCCTCGCTCTATTGTGTAGACCAGGGGTAGGCAACCTTGGCTCTTTTATGACTCGTGGACTTCAACTCCCAGAATTCCTGAGCCAGCACAGCTACCTACCCCTGGGGTAGACATTTCACCAGCTTTGCCATGACCACCAGCTGCCTCCTCAGCAGTTCTTTGGACCCCCATTACGGCCGGGCCTGTGCGAATCCAAGACAGGGTTGACTTCACTCCAGGAATTCCTCCACGCCGAAGGCCACCGGTCTGGGCCAGGAGTGGTTGAGTGGCCCTTCCCTTCCGGCCAGAGCCGTCTCCTAGCAACTCAGAAGGAGAACCCGCTGATGTCGGCATCTGAGTGCTGTGGCACCACTTGAACAATGGAGAACAGAGGCCAGGAGCCGTAGCTGGGGATGGAGACCCAGCCAGGGCTGCTTCTGCCAATCGTGGTCTTGCTGCAGTTGTGGGGGACACAGGGCTACAATCCAGAGAGTGAGTAAGGTCTGGAAGAGGAGGAGGGGGAAGGAGAGGAGGAGGAGGAGGAGGAAGAAGAGGAAGAGTGTGGGGTCCCTGGTGCTCTCTGAGCTGGGTTGTTCTCTTGCAGATGTTTCATGACCCAAACTAGGTAACATCATCAGTGCTAGAAGGGAACGGGTTGCATAGAGGAGGAGGAGGAGAGGAGTAGGAGGAGGATGAGGAGGATAGAATAGAATATCTTTATTGTTATTGTGTAACTCACAACGAATTTAAGTGCTGTCCACAGTGCCCCTGTTGAGGCCCACACATTGTTGACTGCCCAGTAGGGGCCTGTTTTAAGCCCACCTGGGACTCCACAATATCCTTGGGACACAGAGCATTTCCCAGTTGTAGGAACTGGGGGGAGCCAAAGAGGACCCATCAAAGGCTGATCACCTGATCCAACCATCCTCTAGTCTAAAACCCTAAAAAGACCAAACACGACAATTTTGTTCCCCGATGGTCTCAGTGCCCAGAGCAGTCACGTTGCTACTTGATCATTGCAAGGTACCCTTAAATACAGCTCAGGTTAATTATTTTATGAAGTTTGGTTGTTACCCGAGACTTTTAATTCCAGATGCGGAGTTCAGGTTTGCTATTTCTAGCAGCCACACCCTCTGTGGGCAGTGAATCACCTACCCGAGGCCTTCATGGTTGCATAAAAAACCTACAACATGCCTCTCCTTTATAAATACCTGGAGCAGTGATGGGGGGTGATGCAAGGAACGGCCCCATCGATATATCCTTCCTCACAAATCCTTGAGGAATTACTGTATATCATACTAAATCATAATAAAGAAATAATCTACCCAGAATTGTTGGACACCCCTGAAGATCTGGGCCATAAACACCAAAGAAGGTCAGAATGCTACTAAGAGCCCGTTAAGTAGCCCAACAACTGCATCTGCCTATGAGTCCCAGCTGTCCTAGACAGCTTGGCCAATGAAAGAAATGCTGGGAACTATAGTCCGACAGTAACTAGGGTACCCGATGACTCTAAACATACAGAGCACCAAGCAGAGGTGAAACTGAGTGACCTGTGACAGCCATTCCCATTAAAGGACCCCTGTCAGAAATCTCTGGACGGTGTCAAAGCTGCTTTTGCCACCGCCCCTCCTACTTCACAGCCAATCAAATGTCCCCACAAGAGTCAACCAAGAGGGACATCAGCATAGCCATCTCCTGCTTATGCTGTGCAAGACTACTGCCTCTGATCCCGGAGGTCATCCAGAGCCTCAGGTGACTTAGTGCTCCAAAAGTCCCTCTAAACCCCTTTCAAAGTTCCAGCTGACCGGTTAACCAGATATATACATAGGTGTGCACACACACACAAACACACACACACACACATTTTCTTCTTGAGATGATAACTGCAGGCATTGACAATCTTGCAAAGCAACAGGTGCTGAAATAGCCATTCCAAAAAAATAAAATAAAAATCAAGATCTACAGGAAAGGCTTTAATTAGTCCAGGTCCAGGTCACCGTCCTGGGTGGAAACATGTTTCCTGCAAGGTTCCGGTCAGGATGGCAAGCAAACAGATCCAGAAGTAGGGTGTGGTGTGATTGATGTCAGGCCAGGGAGAGCGAGATTGGTGCAATCTTTCCATATTTGAGGAGCTGCCACAGGAATCAATCTTCAAAGCAGCTGAGGGCAGGTCAGGAAGAAACAGATGGAAACTAACCAAGGAGAGAACCAACCCAGAAGTAAAGAGAAAGTTCCTAACAGGGAGAACAATCAACCAGTGGAACGGCTGGCCTTCAGAAATTGTGGGTGCTCCATCACTGGAGGTTTTGAAGAAGAAACTGGACAGCCATTTGTCCAGAATGGTATAGGGCAGGGGTAGGCAACCTTGGCTGTTTTACGACTCGTGGACTTCAACTTCCAGAATTCCTGAGGAATTCTGGGAGTTGAAGTCCACGAGTTGTAAAAGAGCCAAGGTTTCCTACCACTGGTATAGGGTCTCCTGCTCTAGCAGAGAGTTGAAGATCTTCAAGGTATCTTCCAACTCTATTATTCTGTAACTGGAAGGAATGCCAGTTTCTGCCCCCGTGTACCCTTTCCCATACTATTGGGCAGGTGAATCCCCTGATGGTTTGGTGGCTTCTACAAAGATCTGCTCTGGCAGTTCCACACAGCTAGAGTGGGATTGTCTTAGCCCCAATCCAACCCATTTCACTGTTTCCCCTTCAGCCTGCGGGAAGCGGCCCTTGGCGCCCAAGCATGGCAGAAATGTGCGGATTGTGGGTGGCATCGATGCCATGCCGGGAACGTGGCCGTGGCTTGTCAGCATCCAGATCCCCTCTTCCAACGGACCTCGGCACTCGTGTGGGGGGTCCCTCCTGACTGAGCATTGGGTCCTCACCGCGGCTCATTGCTTCAAGACCAAGAAGAGGTGTGTACAAAATCGGCATCTGACCGGATCTCTGTAGCGAAGAGGCTGGTGAGACTGACCCTGGGCAAACACTCAGCGTCGCTCACTGGGGAGATGGGCGGCATACAGTATAAATAAATAATATTAACCCGTGGAGGTCTCAGCCCTGGGTTTGGAATATGCAATCTTTCTCGGCGTGTTCATGATCTGCAGTAGTCAGCCTTCGGCAGGGTGTCTTCAGAGGCTGGGCTAGAAGGAATATGGAGCTGACCTTGGGGTAGGAAGAAGCGAGCCATTCAGGGTGGACTTTAAAAAAAAAAAAAAAAAATCACACGGTCCAGAGTTTGAAGGAAGTGTGGGAAAGAAACTGAAGGTAACCCCAGGCTTTCTAGATTCTCTTACCTTGCCCTAGATTAGGGGTAAACAACCTTGGCTCTTTTATGACTGGTGGACTTCAACTCCCAGAATTCCTGAGCCAGCCATGCTGAGGGGAAAGGGAGAGGTTTCCAAGCTGAGCCAGGCTGGCTCAGGAATTCTGGGAGTTGAAGTCCACAGTCATAAAAGAACCAAGGTTGCCTACCCCTGCCGTAGGCCTAGGCTGCTTTATGACTGGTGGACTTCAACTCCCAGAATTCCTGAGCCAGCCATGCTGAAGGGAAAGGGAGAGGTTTCCAAGCTGAGCCATGCTGGCTCAGGAATTCTGGGAGTTGAAGTCCACGAGTCATAAAAGGTTACCTACCCCTGCCCTAAATTGAGGGCAGCGTTCCTGAAATCCCTGAAACCTTGACCTGACCTAACTCCCATTAACTTCAAAGTCTATCCATGTTTCCTTGTGTCCCATCCGATACCTAACAAAATCAAAGCGGGGTTATCTACATGGCACCGTAGTGATATTTCTTATTTATGGCCCAATTAGTCTTATCTTCTTCCTTTGCCTTAATCCGGTGGCAAAGACGGCACAATGAAATCCAACTGAATCTGTTGGAGAGCCACCATCCTGGTTTGGGAAGAGGGCTTAAGTGAGGAATTAGCCTAGACTCACTACACATTTCACTAGACTCCCAAGGGAGAATTGCCAATCTGGGGAGATTCCTGTATTATAGGCAGTGAACAATAAAGTAGCTAGTTTGAGGTTGAAACGTATGAGACTGATTGGATGTAGTGGATGTAGAGGAAGAAGAGGGGATGGAGTTAAGTGCCTCCTCACCTATGAACTGTTACATTGCCACAAACAATCTAAGCCCAATCCCTCTTAAATTGTGTTCACTGTTATCTGGCCCCAATTTACTATTGACCCTTAGCTGACTAGTTTCTTAGGTACATAAGCTTGAACAATAAATCCCTTCTGAACTGCATGGTCCCGATCCTTTGCATCCTTTATTTGCTTAGACCAGAGGTAGGCAACCTTGCCTCTTTTATGACTCGTGCACTTCAACTCCCAGAATTCCTGAGCCAGCATAGCTGGCTCAGGAATTCTGGGAGTTAAAGTCCACGAGTCATAAAAGAGGCAAGGTTGCCTACCCCTGGCCTAGATCTAATGGACGAATCTCACCACCTTCTAACCTGCTAAACATACCCTGACAGGTTTCAGGGTGTGGTTACAATCTCTTCCTCCCTTCCCCACCCAGCTCAGGACTGTGCAGTTTCTTGTCTTGGGCCCCACTCTGGAATGTGCTGGGTCCACCTTGGGAAACTGTGGCATTCCCAAGATTCCCCCCACTCCTTTTCCAGGTCCACCTTCCATCACATGCAGGTGGTCCACCCGGCCAGGCCATACTAACCTGGCCACAAGGAATTATTATTAGCAATGATTGCTACCTAGCTTGAGGAAGCACCCTTCTTGACAAGCTGGAATTCGGGGAGAGCTTTCTCTCACGGGCTCCAGCGGGTCTCCTCCTAACCGTGCTCTGTTTTTCTGCAGCTCGTTGCATCTTTGGCGGATCGTGGTGGGCGCCACCGATCTTTCTGAGTTGCCAGACGATGTGCAGATACACACTGTGAGCAAAGTCGTGCTCCATCAAGACTATAATCCTCTCACGGAGGATAATGACGTCGCGCTGATAGAGCTGGACAGCCCAGTGGCCTTCAATGACTACGTGCAGCCAGCCTGCTTGCCTCGGGTCACGATGGGCTCTGAGACCAACTTCACAAGTTGCTTTGCCACTGGCTGGGGAATCACCGCTGAAAACAGTAAGAAGATGGACGTCCGCATGGGCGAACGAGGAGAGCTTTGAAAATCCTGCCGGGCAGATATTGCCGAGTTCCTAATTAGCTTTTCTTTTCTGCTGAAGCGTGCAACATTTCCTTACCCTTCTCCCTTCAGATTTGACAGGACAAGGGTTAACCAAAGTTTATCTTTCATTGCACGCAGGTTATGCTCCCTGCATGTGTGTGCATGTGGGAGGGAAGGAGTGTGTTTCTTCTAGTTAGCTCCTGCAATCTTGAGAAGATCTAGAGATGTTATGAAGTTTTAGCTCATACCATGAGCTGCCCTCTTCTACTCCAATTAAGGGTACAACGGAGCTAGAAGGGACCTTGGAGGTCTTCTAGTCCAACCCAAGCAGGAGACCCTATACCATTTCAGACAAGCAGCTGTCCAGTCTCTTCTTAGAAGCACCCACAACTTCTGTTCCACTGGTTAATTGTCCTCACCATTAGGAAGTTTCTCCTTAACTCTAGGTTGCTTCTCTCCTTGATGAGTTTCCATCCATTCTTTCTTGTCTCGCCTTCTGGTGCTTTGGAGAATAAGTTGATCCCTCTTCTTTGTGGCAGCCCCTCAAATACTGGAATACTCCTGTGTTCCCCCAGTCCTTCTTTTCATTAAACTCGACATACCCAAATCCTTCAGCTATTCTTCATATGTTTTAGTCTCCAGGCCTTTAATCATCTTAGTTGCTCTTCTCTGCACTTTTTTTCCCCAAAGACTCAGCATCTTTTTTGCAATATGGTGACCAAAACCTGGATGCAGGATTCCAGGTGTGGCCTTACTAAAGTTTTATAAAGCATTATTGTTCTTTAGACACTTGTGGAGGTCTTGTGATTAGTTCTTAAGTAATCTGGGGCAGGGGGTGTTGGGAAAGGAGGAACTGCGGACATCCATGACACGGCAGAAGCCAAATTAATCTATTTCCTTTACTTGGAGGTGTGAAGACCTCTGATGTTTTGCAGGAAGCCAAACTGAATATCTTGGACACCCAGAAATGCAACAGCAGTCATTGGTATAATGGGGCAATGAGTCCTAACACCTTGTGTGCTGGTTATGAGGAAGGAGGGCTCGACACCTGCCAGGTAAGGACCCCCTACTCTTACTCTGCTAGCCTCGGTCTCGTGGTCAGCCCCAGTTTGCTTTCCTTCTTCTTTTATGATGAAATGACCCCTTTCCCCACAGTCCTTGAAATGCAGGCCTGCATCTTGTTATCTGCTTCTGCTTCGTTAATCAAGGTGTCCCCGTTGCAATCAGTTTAAAGGGCAGCCTGATTGTCAGCCTCTGTCGGCGTTTCCTGCTGACACAGGAAAACAGGATTCAAGCAGAAAAATCGATGCCTTAAACGAGGAAATCTATTTTTAAAGGATTGTAACTTTTTAATTAACTGCACCTTACTCCATTTCCTTTGTCTCTCTAACAAGTCCCGATTCATAAAAAGGTGACTCAGCTGAGCCACGATCACACTTGGCCAATAAAGAATTCTATTCTATTCTATTCTATTCTATTCTATTCTATTCTATTCTATTCTATTCTATTCTTCCATTCCCATTCCCATTCCCATTCTATTCTATTCTATTCTATTCTATTCTATTCTATTCTATTCTATTCTATTCTATTCTATTCTATTTCTATTTCTATTTCTATTTCTATTCCTGTTCTGTTCTACTCTACTCTACTCTACTCTACTCTACTCTACTCTACTCTACTCTACTCTACTCTACTCTACTCTACTCTACTCCATTCCATTCCATTCCATTCCATTCCATTCCATTCCATTCTATTTTATTCCATTCAATTCCATTCCACATTTTCTATTCTATTCTATTCTATTCTATTCTATTCTATTCTATTCTATTCTATTCTATTCTATTCTATTCTATTCCATTCTATTCCATTCTATTTCCTATTCTATTCCTGTTCTGTTCTGTTCTGTTCTGTTCTGTTCTGTTCTGTTCTACTCTACTCTACTCTACTCTACTCTATTCCATTCCATTCCATTCCATTCCATTCCATTCTATTCTATTCCATTCAGTTCCATTCCACATTTTCTTTTCTTTTCTATTCTATTCTATTCTATTCTATTCTATTCTATTCTATTCTATTCTATTCTCGAAACTGTCTTAGGAAAAGGGGATGATTATTTTGAGAGAGGAGAAAGACAGGAAGAAGGGCATTTGTCTGAAATGGCATAGGGTCTCCTGCTCAAGCAGGGGGTTGGACTAGAAGACCTCCAAGGTCCCTTCCAGCTGTATGACAATTCTATGACTTTGCCAGTCTCATTTCTCCCCCATTGCCCATCACTGCTTACTTCTCCTGAAAAATTGCACGGGGTGGTTCAAGCCTTAGGCNTGGGCTTGGCCCGAGACCACCTCACAGGTTTGCTGTGGTGGGGAACATAAGGGTCAGGGAGACTAAGTCTGCTTACCACCTTGAGTTGCACATAAAAAGGGTGAGATAAAATCACAGCCACAAGAACATCCCCTCTACAGGAAATGCCCCCAGCAATATCAGCAATAAGGCGGTCAGCCAGAAGCGGTCTCGGTCTTGGGGTCCATCCTGGTTTGCTTTCCTCCCGATTTGATGATGAGGTGACCCTTTCCCCACAGTCCTTGAAATGCAAGCTTGCATCTTGCTACCCGTTTCTGCTTCGTTCATCAATGTTCCTGCATAACAATCAGTTTAAAGGGCAGTCTGAACCCCAGCCTCTTCTCGAGTTCCCTGCAATTTCCTGCTGACGCTGGAACCGCGATTCAGACAGAAAAATCAATGATTTAATCAGGAAAATTCACTTTTTAAATAATTATTAATTTTTTTTTAGACTTGACACGAAGAAAGCTGTTGTTAAAGCAGAAACGTGATGTACTCTAGGTGTTTACATGGATCTGAATGGGCCACTTTCTATCGGGTAACTGGTGATACGTGCACAAGCCCCTATGAGGGAATGGAAAAGGTCTAGTACTCAAGGAGAAAATGGTTAACTAGGTACATAGCGGTTACCCAGTAAATAACAGGACAGCAGCGTTCCAGTGTTTTGAGGGGCTGCCACAAAGAAGAGGGGGTCAATCTATTTTCCAAAGCGCCTGAAGGCAGGACAAGAAGCAACGGATGGAAACTAACCAAAGAGAGAAGCAACTTGGAACTAAGGAGAAACTTTCTGACAGTGAGAGCAATTAGCCAGTGGAACAACCTGCCTCCAGAAGCGGTGAATGCTCCAACACTGGAGGTTTTTAAGAAGAGACTGGACAGACATTTGTCCGAAATGGTGTAGGGTTTCCTGCCTGAGCAGGGGGTTGGACTAGATGACCTCCAAGGTCCCTTCCAACTTTATTATTATTATGAAGAGACTGGACAGACATTTGTCCGAAATAGTGTAGGGTTTCCTGCCTGAGCAGGGGTTTGGACTAGATGACCTCCCTTCCAACTTTATTATTATTATTATTATTATTATTATTATTATTATTATTATTATTATTATTATTATTATTATTATTATTATTATTATTATTATTATTATGAAGAGACTGGACAGACATTTGTCCGAAATGGTGTAGGGTTTCCTGCCTGAGCAGGGGCTTGGACTAGATGGCCTCCAAGGTCCCTTCCAGCTCTATTCCGATTGATTGAGAATCATATACATGACGGATTCATTCCAACCCAGTTATGGATATTTAGGCAGCATCCATGCTGACGTTATCCATCCTGGCAATGCTCTGGGCCAGGTCTCCCCAGGGCTTCCGATCTTGCTCTGCTCCTTTGAGTCGTTCTGCGCTCAGCTTTGAGGGTATCCAGCCAGGCCATGTCGTCTGGGGGGGGGGGGCTGGTTTCCTTTTTCCGCTAACTCTTCCAAACAGATTTGCTTTCCCTGCATGATGTGGACAAAATAAGTCACATGCAGTTTTGTGATTTTGGCCTCCGGTGACTTGCTTGGTGTTACTTGCTCCAGTACTTGCTTCTTCGTCACCTTTGATTATAGATGAAGTGGTAGAAGAACTTGACTTCCCTGGCCAGGGGCAAGAGATGCTAAAACCAGCATCCTTAAGCGGTGCAGAAGTACTGATGGCTGATTGGAATGTGACAGTTGGAGAAATGGAGGAATCGGGCAGCAGCAGCAGCAGAAGAATACAGTCAGTCAGCCAGGACACTTCCTGGTGCATAGCACTGGCTGTCAGGTTTTCCCCAGCCAGGTCCCTAGGAAAGAAAAACCCTCGGCTCCATTTGATTTAAGTGCTAGATTCGTTTACTAAGGATTAGTGGTTGCAGTGAAAGTAAAGCTAGATCTGAATATTCCTATGCAAAGAATAGAATAATAGAATAGAATAGAATAGAATAGAATAGAATAGAATAGAATAATGGAATGAAGTAGAAGACTAGAATAGAATAGAATAGAATAGAATAGAATAGAATAGAATAGAATAGAATAGAATAATGGAATGAAGTAGAAGAATAGAATAGAATAGAATAGAATAGAATAGAATAGAATAGAATAGAATAGAACAGAACAGAACAGAACAGAACAGAACAGAACAGAATAGAATAGAATAGAATAGAATAGAATAGAATAATGGAATGAAGTAGAAGAATAGAATAGAATAGAATAGAATAGAATAGAATAGAATAGAATAGAGCTGGAAGGGACCCTGGAGGTCTTCTAGTCCAGCCCCCTGCTCAAGCAGGAGGACCTATACCATCTGAGACAGGTGAGTCCAGTCTCTTTTTAAAAACTTCCAGTGAATGGAGCACCCATGATTTCTGGAGGCAACTTCTGTTCCACTGGGTTAATTGTCCTCCCTGTCAGGAAGTTTCTCCTTAATTCCAGGTTGCTTCTCTCCTTGATCAGTTTCCTGCCATTGTTTCTCGTCCTGCCCTCTGGTGCTTTGGAGAATATTGTGACCCCCTCTGCCTTGTGGCAGCCCTTGAGATACTGGAATAACTGCCATCATGTCTCCCCTATTTCTTCTTTTCTTTAGACTGGCCAAGAGTTACAAATTTTCCCCTTCTCCCCAGCCCCCCCCCCCCGATTGGTTCTTCATCATCCAGTGGGGTGCCGTCAAGGTGTTTTGGGAACTGCTCACCTATTTGATGTTCAAGGGATGCTCCAAAGGTTTTGGGATTGCTCCCAAGGCACCTATGACTATTGGTACAGGTAGTCCTTGACTTGCGATGGTTCATTTAGTGCAGGGGTAGTCAACCTTGGCTCTTTTATGACTCAGGAATTCTGGGAGTTGAAGTCCACGAGTCATAAAAAAGCCAAGGTTGACTACCCTGGTTTAGTGACTGTTCGAAGTTACAACGGCACTGAAAAATGTGGCTTAGGACCATTTTCCACACTCATGACCATTGCAGGATCCCCAGCGTCACGTGATTTACATTTGGATGCTTGACAGCTGGTTCATATTTATGACGGCCGCAGTGTCCCGGGGTCACGTGACCATCTTTTACGACTTTCCAACAAGCAGAGTCAATGTTGCAAACCAGATTCACTTAACCTCGTTACTAATTTAGCAACTACAGTGATTCACGCAACAACTGTGTCAAGAAATGGTAAAATGGGACAAAGTTCACTTGACAAATTTCTCATTTAGCAACATGAATTCTGGGCTCAGGCGTGGTCATATAGGGAGGACTTCTGCCGCCCCAGTGTTCCCCTTTTGCTCAAGTGACGCTTCCCCCTTTGCTCTCTCTCTCTCGCTCTCTGCAGGGGGACAGCGGAGGCCCATTGATGTGCAGGACCTCCACCACCTCTCTGTTCTACATTTTGGGGATCACCAGCTGGGGCAAGGGCTGTGGGGAGGCGAACAGCCCAGGAATCTACACTTCTGTTCGGCATTTCCTTGAGTGGATCCTGGGAGAAATGATTGAAATCGACGAAGGGACCACCCCAGAGGAGGACCACCCCCCAAAGCACAGGCCGAAGAGTTCTGTGACCCTCCTCCCCATCAGAACGGTGACTTCACCACCCGTAGAAGACCTGGAAGAAAACTTCATGGACGGCGCTGCAGAACCCTTCGTCATGTCCAACGAGGGCGAGGAGGATGACCAAGAGGAGGCCACTCTGAAGGCCCTGTTGAGAGAAACAGAGGCCACGATTGCCCTGCAAGACCCCTTTGTTCCATCGGGGTTTTTACCTCCATCTCTAGAACCTCCGTACGTCCCTCTGGAGCAGCTGGTCACCTTGGAGCCGCCCTTCTATGCCAAAGAATTACCTCCGACAGCGTTGCCTCTCCCGTACGTCCCCAGAGAAATCCCCCCGACATCTCCGAAGTCTCCCTTCATTCCTCCCGAAGTCAAGATCAGCGTGGAGCCTCCATACGTTCCCGAACAGGAGCCTTATCTCACTCCAGAGCCCCCTGTTCTCCCCACAGGGCCCAACTATGTCTCCTCCCTGTCAGCTGATAAGATAGGGTCCCATCTCTTTTTATTTGCAGGGTCCTCTTCTGGAAGACCTCTAGAACCTCCACGTATTCCCTCAAAGATATCCCATTCTATTGAGGACCCCTACACTCCTCTAGACCCCCCTTACACTCCTCCAGTTCCCCCCCAAGCTCCCCCAGATCCCCCACACACTCCTCTAGATTCCCCATGGGCTCCTCCGAACCCCCCCTACACTCCTCCACGCCTTCGGTTTATCCCCCCGGTGGCAACCGTCCCTCTGGAGAGGCCCTACCTTCCTCCCGAGACACATCGCCGCATCGAGCGCCCTTATACACCTTCGGGAGACCTATACATCCCCCCAGAGTCCCCCTTTGTTCCTCCAGAGAGCCCCAGATTATTGCAGCACCCCTACACCCCCAGGCAGCCCCCTATCACTCCTCTACAGCCCCCCTTCATTCCCAAAGAGGAAACCGCTCTCCTGGAGCAACCTTA
>NW_015390003.1:137101-139895 GCF_001527695.2 Protobothrops mucrosquamatus
CCCTGCAAGCCCCTCTCTCTCCTAGCACTGAGGACGTTCCCTAGTTGGGTCATGGAATGTCTGCAAGAAAACCACCCAGCTCGGAGAGTGTCAAGTATGAAAAGTCACCGAGAAAAAAAAAAAGAAAGAATATAATTTCATATAGTTGAAACTTGTGTGGTCCAATCGACTGCCAGCATGCTTCTTCCCTGGGACCTGCTTGGGAGGGCTGATAGCTAAGCCTACATTGGCAAACCCGCCATGTCAACGGTGAATAAGAGGGGGTGGCACCTTGGGTTGTGTCCTCGCAAGCCCCTCAACGCCTCACGGCCAGTCCCACTCGGGGGAAAGCCAGGACCTCCCGGGCCTCGCCCATCCCCTGACCCAGGCCAGCCCCGTCTCCCAGCAACGCTGCCAGAGAACCCACTGATGTCAGCCTCTGGATGGAGAGGATGACTCGGACAATGTGGAACAGATGCCTGGAGCCCTCCCTCGGGATGGGCGTGCCAGGGGGGTGTCTTTGGCTGGCCGGGGCCCTGTTGCAGCTGGTGGCCACACACAGGGACGGTCCAGAGAGTAAGCTGGGCTGGTGGGGAGGAAAGGGGTCAGCTTGATGTTCTCACTGACAGGTGTGGCTGTGGGTACCTTAGCAGCCCCTCTCCCATCTGACTGCAGGCTGCCTTCACCCATGTCTGTCTCATGGTGCTTATCAGGGAGATGTGGATTATGGTTATGGGTCAGCATCCCCTCCTGATTAGTTGTTGGGGAGGGTTTGTTGGGGAGAACCCAGGTATCTGAGGCTGGAACCGTTAGCCCTTGCGAAGCAGCTTTTGGGCTAACTGGCTCAAGCCAAATTCTCCGGTAAACAAGAGGCCGTTAATCACATCAATTATTTAGCATTCTCTTCAAGGATTTGCTTCGGTACTATAGGTAGTCCTCAACTTACAGTCGTCGATTTAGTGACCGTTCAAAGTTACGACAGCACTGAAAAAAGGGTCATGACCGTTTTTCACACTTACGACCGTTGCAGCATCCTCTTGGTCACCTGGATCAAAATTCGGATGCTTGGCCACTGACTCGTATTTACGACAGTCACCGTATCCTGGGGTCACGTGACCCCCTTTTGTGACATTCCGACCAGACCCACTTAATNTTCCTCCCGAGACACATCGCCGCATCGAGCGCCCTTATACACCTTCGGGAGACCTATACATCCCCCCAGAGTCCCCCTTTGTTCCTCCAGAGAGCCCCAGATTATTGCAGCACCCCTACACCCCCAGGCAGCCCCCTATCACTCCTCTACAGCCCCCCTTCATTCCCAAAGAGGAAACCGCTCTCCTGGAGCAACCTTATCTTCCTCCAGCAAGACCTCCCCACGTAAGGCCTCCTCGTGTTCCTCCGGAGCCCCTCCTGGCTCCCGCATGGCTTCAACACAACTCTGGGGAAAGAGAAGCATCTCTGGAGCACTTGGACGTTCCTCCAGAGAAGGTCCGCCTTCTGGAGCCCTTCTACGCCCACCGAAGGAAAACTCGCTCCCTGGAGCCCTCAGAGTTGCCTGAGAGGGATGTCCCTCCGCAGCTCTCAGCTGGTCCTCCAGCTGGCCCACCAAAGCAGGACGTGCCTGTGGACCTGAAGGCCCCATATCTCACCCCAGGGACGCTTGAGCACCAGCAGTGGCAAGAAGCTCCTCCAGACAAACTCTGAACTCCTCACATCCTCTCCAGATGTGATGAGTGAGCAGCAGGTGGAGCACCCCGCCTCTCTGCTGGAAACCTTGGATCCAGAGGTCCTATGACGGGACTCAAACAATCCATGGGTTGTTTGAGAAAGAAGCAGCCAACCCTGGTTTAGCCTGTTGGGGCCCCTTCGTGTAACCCAATCGCGGTGCCAGTGATCGAAAAGGCCGGCTACAACTATGGCTGCTTCTCTTTGGGCAAGCTGCCTTTCTTTCTCGTATTGGACTTTTATTCTATTTTTTTAAAGGATGCTATTTAAGCTGCCCTGGGAAACCTTTTAAACGGGAAGGTATATAAACCAACAGATCTAATCTTGAAAGACGTCTTGCTCTTCTTGAGTCTGGCAGTTGTGGGAGATGTCGTGAGTTGCAAACACTCGGGATGGTCAGAAATTTCCCAGGTCTTCTGGTGATTTGCATTTCTGGAGAGGGTTGGTCTTTGGGATCAAGTGGATCCCTGCTGGAGCCCCTCATCAAGCGATGGGCCATACAAATTTCCCAGAGAAATGCCCCTCGTGTAAGCTGGCAGGAAGAGCCACCGTATTATAGAACAGGGGTCTTCAAACTTGGCCCTTTTAGGACTTGTGGACTTCAGCTCCCAGAATTCCTCAGCCAGCGTGCCTGGCTGAGGAATTCTGGGAGTTGAAGTCCACAAGCAGAGGTCTTCAAACTTGGCCCTTTTAGGACTTGTGGACTTCAGCTCCCAGAATTCAACTGGAGGTGCGCTCTGCTTTTCCAAGGGTGACAGAGAAAGGCTAAAATGCTAGAAATAGAACCGATGATGTTACCTAGTTGGGTGATGAAACGTCTGCAAGAAAAGAAGCTCAAAGAGCACCAAGGACCCCACAGTTATCCTCCACCTCCTCCTCCTCCTCTGTGCCCTCCTCTCCTCCTCTTTCTTCTCTTCCTCTTCCTCCTCCTTTCTTCTTCTTCCTCCTCCTCCTCCTCTTTCTCCTCCTCCTTTCTTCTTCTTCCTCCTCCTCCTCCTCTTTCTCCTCCTCCTTTCTTCTTCTTCCTCCTTCTCCTCCTCTGTGCCCTCCTCTCCTCTCCTCCTCTTTCTTCTCTTCCTCTTCCTCCTCC
>NW_015390003.1:141229-150908 GCF_001527695.2 Protobothrops mucrosquamatus
GATTTAGTGACCGTTCAAAGTTACGACAGCACTGAAAAAAGGGTCATGACCGTTTTTCACACTTACGACCGTTGCAGCATCCTCTTGGTCACCTGGATCAAAATTCGGATGCTTGGCCACTGACTCGTATTTACGACAGTCACCGTATCCTGGGGTCACGTGACCCCCTTTTGTGACATTCCGACCAGACCCACTTAATGACCGTGTGACTAACTTAACAACTGCAGTCACTCGCTTCACAATTGTGGCAAGAAAGGTCACAAAATGGGGCAAACCCCGCTTGACAATTGTCTTGTTTAGCAACAGAAATGTTGGGCTCTATTGTGGTCGTAAGTAGAGGACCACCCGTGTTTCCACCCAAAACCACAACTGATGCCTGGCCTTGTTGTTTCCCCTCAGCCTGTGGGGGGAGACCTTTGGCCCCCAACCCGGGTGACAACATACAGATCATGGGGGGCATCAACGCCTTGCCTGGCACCTGGCCGTGGCTGGTCAGCATCCAGGCGCCGTCTTCCAGGGGACCTCAGCACCTGTGTGCGGGGTCCCTCCTGACCCCCCACTGGGTGCTCACGGCTGCTCATTGCTTCGCATCGGGAAAGAGGTAAGGAGCCAACATCTGGCAGCCCCAGAGTACCTTGCAAGACCAGAGGTGGGTGGGTGACTCGGTTTGGAGTTTGCCACTTGGAGGCAGATGAAGGGGAACATCTGGAGTTGTGCTCGTGCTATTGTGCACCTACTACTCGCACGGAGCAATTCCCCCTCTCCCCATATTGGGCCACCAAGCCGGCAAGTTTGGGGACCCTTGGTTTAGATCAGGGGTCTTCAAACGTGGCCCTTTGATGACTTGTGGACTTCAACTCCCAGAATTCCTCAGCCAGGCACGCGTGCCTGGCTGAGGAATTCTGGGAGTTGAAGTCCACAAGTCATCAAAGGGCCACGTTTGAAGAACCCTGGTTTAGATCGACTGGAAGCTTGATGCTCACCTGGAGAGCTGATTTTGAAACATCCATTGGCCCCCTGCTCACAGATTGTCGCGACCCCAGAGGATCGCCATCGGCGCCACGGACATTTCCAATTTGCTGGACACCGTGCAGTTGCGTTCCGTGTCCCGCATCGTCCCCTACCAGAATTACAATCCACAGAGCAAGGTCAACGACATTGCGCTGGTAGAACTCAGCAGCCCGGTGACTTTTGATGACTATGTTCAACCCGCTTGCTTGCCGCACAGCCCCATGGACTCCGAAGCCTTGTTCTCAGACTGCTACGTCAGTGGCTGGCGCACCACCACCCAGAAGGGTAAGTGAAGAGGTATGTAAGCGAGCCAATTTAGAACTAAGGAGAATTAACCAGTGGAACAGCTTCCCTCCAGAATTTGTGGGTGCTCCATCACTGGAGGCTTTCAAGAAGAGACTGGCAGCCATTTGTCTGAAATGGTATAAGGTCTCCTGCTTGAGCAGGGGGTTGGACTAGATGACCTCCGAGGCCCCTTCCCCAACTCTGTCATTCAGTTATTCTGCTAATTCTGGGAATTGAAGTCCACAAGTCATAAGTCACTTCCTTTATGTTATCTTTTCCTGAATCCCACCAATTGTACTTGTTTTTCTATTCAATTAGTTTCCACTGTATTGTAGGTTTAACTGACTCTGAAGATTCATCATATTGATACATATTTATCAATCCACCCTGTATCTCTGTATACTCTGATGAATCTTCATTTTTGGCTATGTTAGATAACATAAATTGAATCTGTACATCTTCCCCAGAGATGCTTTTCGCTACTGACCCCAGTGATTTGGTGCAAAATGAAATACAGCAGGGTAAACATTGGAGACAAACACAACACATGATACCTATCACAACTATAAACACTAGTCCTATAAATATTTGTTTTAACCATCCAAAATTGGGAAGCCAATTTGTTAACCAACTCCAACCTTTAGAAAATGCTGTTTGTGCTACGGGTGGTGGTTTATCTTTTGAGCAGTCCTGCCTTCTCTGCTAGTTCAGGCTCCTGCCTTAACATTATGGCCCTTTTAGGAAGTGGGTGGTCAAGGCTGGGGTTGTGACATTATTGTAGATTTGCTGCACAGTGGTGGGATTCAGCCGGTTCGCACCACTTTGGCAGAACCGGGAGCTAATTTTTGGTTGGCCAAGCCCAGAACGGACTTCCAGAAGCGGCATCCACACAGAGAACCGGTTGTTCACGTCTTTGAATTCCACCACTGTAGATAGATAGATAGATAGATAGATAGATAGATAGATAGATAGATAGATAGATAGATAGATAGATAGGCAGGCAGGCAGGCAGGCAGGCAGGCAGGCAGGCAGGCAGGCAGGCAGGCAGGCAGGCAGATAGATGGGATTCAGCCGGTTCGCACCACTTTGGCAGAACCGGGAGCTAATTTTTGGTTGCCCAAGCCCAGAACGGACTTCCAGAAGCGGCATCCACACAGAGAACCGGTTGTTCATGTATTTGAACCCCACCACTGGACTTGCAGCTCATTTGGCTTTCTCTCAGCTACCTAGGATTCAGGCTGGAAAACGGGGGGAGACGGAGGGTGAAAGGAGGCAGAAGGCTCTTACAGAAGTAAGAATTATGAAGAGCAATCCTCAGAAAAAACAACAACATCCAGCTAATCTGTAATTTTTGCTCCAGGCAGGAAGACCTCTGCTATCTTGCAGGAATCCAGAGTGAAGATTCTGGAGACCAGCAAATGCAACAGCAGCTGGTGGTACAATGGGGCCATAAGCCCTCACACCTTGTGCGCTCGATACGAGGACGGAGGCATTGACACCTGCCAAGTAAGGAACTACTTTTTCATCCAGTGATAGTTCACTGGATCTCTTAGCATCTCCTGGTTTCTCCCTTCCGCTGGCTCATAGTGTGGAGGTATTTTGTGGACACCACCACAGCAAGCAGAAGATACTGCACACAATGCCTTGTAGTTTTCCTTCACCCAAGGGGACTCTCTCTCTCTCTCTCTCTCTCTCTCTCTCTCTCTCTCTCTCTCTCTCTCTCTCTCTCTCTCTCTCTCTCTCTCTCTCTCTCTCTCTTTCTTTCCACAGGGGGACAGTGGGGGGCCCTTAATGTGCAAGACCTCCCCCACCTCTCCCTTCTACGTGGTTGGGATCACCAGCTGGGGCAAGGGCTGCGGCGAGGGAACCAACCCAGAAATCTACACTTCCACACAGCCCTTCCTTGAATGGATCCATGGGGAAGTGGTGAAGATGGAAGGGGTGCTTCTCCGGGGGAAGAGACCCTCGAACAAAGCTTGGGCTAAACACGCGACAATGTTCCCAGCTTTCAAAGTTGCCTTGACACAGTTCCCCGAGAAATATTTGACGGAGGACCTGATCTACTTTCCTACGACTGAGCTTCCAGAAGTGGACCACGTCCTTTTGCCCGAAGAATCCCTTCCAGCAGCCCCTGACACCACTTATGAGATAGGCAGAGTGCTTCTGCCCACAGACGTTTCTTCATCATCCCCTCTGAATCCAGAAATGATGGCCGTGCATCGTACTAGATACTCACCTAGCAGAACGTGACCCTCTCCAAACCTTTTCAGAAGGCCAAATGAGAACACTGTCCATCTCCAGTTGTTGAAAGCCAGGGCGTGTCTTTCCCCAGAGACAGAACCGGGCATCCTTGTGCCCTCTGCATTCATCCCTCCTATAACTTCATCTTCATCCCTTGAATTTCTAGACTTCTCTCTGGAGGTAATGCTCGCCTTAGAACCCGCACGCGGTTCCCCCCAAATCAGGCCCACAGCTCTAAGCCCTCTCAGTAACCCTGGAGATAAATCTCGCTATAGGCCCCCCGGAGTAAAAGCAAATTTGGAATGTGTCTATCAGAAGAAGATCAGATAACCAAAGTTCACCAGTTTGCTGATGCTGTATACAGAAACCCCTTGCACCTTTTATGACTTGTGGACTTCAACTCCCAGAATTCCTGAGCCAGCATAGCTGGCTCAGGAATTCTGGGAGTTGAAGTCCACAAGTCATAAAAGGGCCAAAGTTCCCCACCCCAATATAGAAGATGACATTGCAACTCCATAGATCTGTCAGAGCTATTTTATTGGAGGATCCATAAATATCCAAAGATCGGGAAAAGTGAGACTTCGGGAAAAGTGGGAGCAGGTTTAAGGGGGATTTATCAACGGATCAGCGGAGAAACACCTAACACACAGATGATGACGTCTCCCTGGTTCGTAAAAGGTTTCAGGGGTATCCAAGGGGATCTCCGTCGACTTTAAACTTTCAAGATCTAGTCCCCAGATGTTTACACGGGGAAAATACTAAAGTGGACTTCAACTCCCAGAATTCCTGTGCCTGGCTGAGGAATTCTGGGAGTTGAATTCCACAAGTCATAAAAGGGCCAAGTTTGAAGACCCCTGGTCTAGATAAACTGATGTTCTTCATCCATCTTCTGAAAGTAACATTGCATCTGGGAATCTGCAGATACTCTGCAAAATGAATGCTCATGTCTCACTTATCATAGATGCATGGCTGGATCCTAAACTTTCTCTCCAAGGTCCATGGTCATCTTTTGTGACCATTGGCCAAAGCAGTATCTTGACTCTCAACTGGCCAGTTGCATCTGAGGACACACATAGGAGCAGATGCCGGCCCTTTCCCCAACACAATTATTTGTCCCCATCCTTCGTGTGTTCCCAAAGGTGCAGTGATGATGGGAAAGCACAACTTATGGCAGATGTTCAACTTGAGGTGGTCAGGAACAGATCTTTTAATGAGCATCTTTGGACAAAGGTGACCCCTTCAGCCCTGGACATCACTATAACACATGGACATCTGACCGAATGGTCAGTACACCAAGCAAATAAACTCTCTGCCTTGGCTTCATTTGTTTCACCGAGGGCTTTGGGATGGTTAAGATGATTAAAAAGGTCAGGAGAAGTGCCAAGAATCCTTTTTCTTCCTGGTAAATCTGAAGACTGCTGACTATTTGTGTGGCCCAGTTGTGAACAGGCCACAGCCCAGTATTGGCCCATGGGCCAGGGGTTGTGGACCCCTGTGCTAGAGCAGGGCTTTTCAACCAGTGGTATGGGTACTACCTGTGGTACATTGGTACCTGGCAGGGGGTACGCGACCATCCTAGAAAAGTGGTAGTGGGGGAGGGGAATGAGCTGAACCGGGGGCAGCACCGCACAAGCCTGAGCGAAAGACGGCTGGAGCTGCAGGGCTGTCAGGGCTCAGCGGAAGCACCAGGATCAGTGCCACTTTCCAGCTGATCGGCGCTTCTTCGGGGCTGTCAGCTCAGTGGAAGCGCCAGGATCAGCACCAGGATCCAGATGGAGCTCGGCGCTGATCCTGGAACTTCTGCTGAGCCCAGAAGAAGCACCAATCAGCTGGAATGTTGCAGCCTCTCCAGGGTCTTGTGATTTACATTCAGATGCTTGGCCACTGATTCATATTTTGACGGTCACAGTGTCCCAGGGTCATGTGAAGTGACCAAAACCTGCTGCAACCACCCAGCAGACGGGGGGGGGATAAAAACCAAACACCCCCCACCCCACCCCCGCTGCCAATCCTCAACAGAAATGCTCACAACAATGGAAACCTCGGACAGGAGGAAGAGTGCAGCCGGGCGGGCAGGCAGGTGTCTTGCTCAGCTGTGGCTTGGGGGGCACTTTTTTCAGTGCCATTACTACTTCAAACAGTCACTAAGCGAACTGTTGTAAGTCAAGGACTATCTGTGCTTTATCACTTTTTTTCCTTTTTTGGGGGGGGGGTCATCAAGTTTTTGACACCTTGCTAGGCGAATGGTGGTACTCGGATGTTGCCATATCCTAAACGTGGTACAATGAGTGAAAAGGTTGAAAAGCCCTGTGCTAGAGGATGGTGAGAATATGCATCTGCTTGCAAAATTGTCTCTCTAGGGAATCTGAGCCTGGACCCACATTTTTTTTATTATTTTTTTATTTTATTTATTATTAAATTTATTGGCCGCCCATCTTACCACAGGGTTTACTGTGGGCTGCTTACACCATTAAAAAGATAAAACTATACCATGCCTACAAACAATAAAAATACAATACTATAACAATATAAATGCTCAACTGCATATTGACCGGGCGCCTCTGCTAAGGTCAGTTGGGTGCTGCTGGGCCCTAGAAGTGGGAGAGGAACAGGATGATGGTTTCTAGGCTCACAAGGGGTCCTTCAGGAGCCCATGATGCTTTTCCAGAGGTGGGCACCATGCCTTGACCTAAGAATCCCTCTCTAGCTGCCCCGATACCCTTCCTCAGATTGGAATATTATTATTATGATACTAATAACTTCAGCAGCTCTTTCAGATTGTTCCAAGAAGAGTGCTGTCTCTCCAGGAAGCAGAATTAACAGAATAACTGAGTTGGAAGGGACCTTGGAGGTCTTCTAGTTCAACCACCTACCCAAGCAGGAGACCCTACACCAGGGGTCTTCAAACTTGGCCACTTTAAGACTTGTGGACTTCAACTCCCAGAATTCCCCAGCCAGCCCTGGGAGTTGAAGTCCACAAATCTTAAAGTGGCCAAGTTTGAAGACCCCTGCCCTACACCATTCTGGACAAATGTCTGTCCAGTCTCTTCTTAAAAAGCCTCCAGTGATGGAGCACCCACGAACTTCTGGAGGCAAACCGTTCCACTAGCTAATTGTTCTCACTGTCAGGAAATTTCTCCTTAGTTCCAGGTTGCTTCAAAGCTGAAGCATGAGGTGCCTCTGCCAACAGAGGCTCTTCCGGCTGACCCTGGTTCAGAAGTGGCCATGGTTGGCCTGCCAACAGAGGCCAACCCAGGCAGCCTCTGTCAGGAAGCTGAGTCTGGCATCGCATCAGCCGGTGCCTCTGCAAAAAACAGATGGATTCATTGTGGGAGAAAGAATAAATCCACCCCTTCCAGAGATCTTGGATTATGACTCACACCTGGCTGTCCTGGCTGGGGATGATGGGAATTGCAATAGAGCAGAACCAGACAGCCCCAGACCTCTGTGTCAATTCTGCAGCCACTTGGGGGCAGATGCTGATGGAAGCCGTCAAAGAGATGCATCTGAACTAGAAGGGCAGGGAATTGATTTTTATAGATACAAACATGCGATACAAAAGAATATTTGTAATTCGGGGTTGAACTGTGGGGTCCTTGGTGCTCCCCGAGCTGGGTTCTTTCCTTGCAGACCTTTCATGACCCAGTTAGGGAACATCATCGATGCTTAGAAGACTTGAGCATAAGCCCTCTAGCCTTGATGGTGTTACCTAGTTTGGCCATGAAATGTTTGCAAGAAACTAACAAAATCAGAAAGTACCAAGGATGCATAGTCGTCATCGTCGTCGTCGTCATCGTCGTCGTCGTCGTCCTCCTCCTCCTCCTCCTCCTCCTCCTCCTCCTCCTCCTCCTCTTTCTTCTCCTTCTCCTCTCTTCCAACCCCCCTCCCTTCTAGGTTGCCTAGTTGGGTCACAAAACCTGCAAAAAAACCCCAGCCAAGCTCAGAGAGCACCAAGCACAAACAATTGGTCACTTCCCAGGCCTTTCTCGTCCATCTTGCCTCGGCGTAGGGTGAAGCACAGCTGAAGTTCTCCCCGGCACTTGGCTGTAGCTCTGGCCTCTCAGAGGCCCTCCAGCCCAGCCCGGAAGGCCTCCATTCAGCCGGCTGGACCCCCACATTCCACCGAGAATGTTGACAACTGCAATTTCTCTGCCTGATGTCACACAGCGCGCATTCTATGATGTCAAGCGCGAGAGACCTGGAGGATGAGGAAGCTGCTCCCCTGCCTTCTGGCCCTCATCACAATCTGGACGGTGCACGGCCAGGAGGACAACTGCAAGTAGGTGGGAGCAAGCTGGGCAGGGTGGGGTTCGTGGCTGTCTCCGTCCGCCCCCACCTCTCTGCGCAGAGGAAGAGGGGTGGCTGGCAGCTCCACAGGTCACAAGGCAGAAGCTCTGCCAGCTTGGACACCCACGGCAGGCAGGTTCCTCAGCGACCATCAGTCAGTCAAGAAAACGCCCAATCAGAGCACAAAATTTGTGGTGGTGGGGGGACGGGGCTATGAGGGGCAGGCCAAGCCCCCCAGCATGGGCTGTGGAATAAGACCAAGAGCAGGGGTGGACTCGTGGACTTCAGCTCCCAGAATTCCTGAGCCAGCACAGCTGGCTCAGGAATTCTGGGAGTTGAAGTCCACGAGTCATAAAAGAGCCAAGGTTGCCTACCCCTGGTCTAGGGTCTCCTGCTTGAGCAGCGGGGTTGGACTAGAAGACCTCCAAGGTCCCTTCCAAGTCTGTTCTCCCAACGACATTGAGAAAGAGCGGCTAGCTCCTTGATTTGAAGGGAGCAGCCACGTGTCTTGCTACAAGAAAACGCACAGAACACACAGACACACAGACACCAACACACACAGACACGGAGTTTAGGAGTAAGTTAAACCCCCCAACCAACCGGTGCGTTGCACTCTTCTGCCACCTAGAGGTAGCTTTTCAGAAGTGCGCCATGTGTAGGGCAACCATCACTTGTTCATCTCCTCTTTTGTCACCCACTTCGCTCCCCAAACTACGCGGTTGTTGCCAACGATGAGGGTTCTTCACACCATGACATCATCCAAGAAGCCACTGAGTCTTTTTCACTCTGTGCTACCCAATCTCTGTGTGTATTTACCCACGTAGCAGGGCTGCGGAACTATTAATTACCCTTCCGATTATCTTTCTTACTGCCCCCTCTTATTGGTATTGCGACAACAACAACGATGATCATTATTCTGTCACTTTGCATGTACATTTGGAGCTTCTGCACCAGAGGCAAATTTCTGGCAAAATAATGCTCAAAATTGTGGTTATATGACCATTGTTGTTGTTAGTTGCGAAGTCGTGTCTGACCCATCGTGACCCCATGGACAACGTTCCTCCAGACCTTCCTGTCCTCTACCATCTTCTGGAGTCCATTGAAGCTCATGCCTCCTGCTTCAGGGACTCCATCCAGCCACCTCCTTCTCTGTCGTCCCCTTCTTCTCTTGCCCTCCATCTTTCCCAGCATCAGGCTCTTCTCCAGTGAGTCCTTCCTTCTCATTAGGTGGCCAAAGGACTTGAGTTTCAACTTCAGGATCTGGCCTTCTAAAGAGCAGTCGGGGTTGATCTCCTCCAGGACTGACCGTTTGGATCACCTTGCAGTCCAGGGGACTCGCAGGAGTCTTCTCCAGCACCAGAGTTCAAAGGCCTCCATTCTTTGGCGCTCAGCCTTTCTTAGGGTCCAGGTTTCTTAGCATTCCATCAGCCAAGGACCCGGGGCAGGGGCGGCGGGGTAGCAGTCATTATAAGGGAGAGCCTTTGTCCGAGGGAGACCACTGTGCCTCAGATAGACGGTGTGGAGTCCCTCCTGGTGAAATGGGGGCAAGGGGTTCAAGTGGGTCTGTTGATTATATACCTGGCTCCCTGCTATGTATCAACAGCCCTGCCTGAGCTGGCCGACGTAATAGCCGGGGTGGCGGTTGCGACCCCCAGTCTTATGGTCATGGGGGATTTCAACCTGCCATCGGTGGGCGAGGCGTCGGCGGCAGCTCAGGAGTTCTTGGCTTCCATGACGGCCTTGGACTTGACCCAGTTGGTACATGCCCCCACTCACACGGGGGGACACACACTAGATCTAATTTTTATCTCTGGCCAGTGGCAGAATGATCTGGAAATGGGGGAGGTAGTTATTG
>NW_015390003.1:152508-153657 GCF_001527695.2 Protobothrops mucrosquamatus
CGACCCCCAGGGGGAGGGCCTTCTCTGTGGGAGCCCCCACCCTGTGGAACGAACTCCCCCCAGAGATCCGGATTATTCCGGATCTCCCCTCCTTCCGCCGTGCCCTCAAGACATGGCTTTTCCATCAAGTGGGATTGGCCTAGGGGGGGATTTTATAGGGATTTTAAAGGGATTTTATAATTTTTCTAATACAGGTTATTTAATATATATTTTAATTTGGCTTTTAGATATTTATTGTATAGCTCTGTTTTTACTTGCCTGTAAGCCGCCCTGAGTCCCTCGGGAGAAGGGCGGGGTATAAATTAAAGTAATAATAAAGTAATAATAATAATAAGCACAAATAACTATAAATGCAGATGGTTGCCAAATACCCCAAATGCAGTCACCAACTGTTCATGGGAGTCCCAGAGGTGCTTTTTCAAAAGGCAACTGGACTTTGTTTTCCCCTAAAGATGTTTCGCTTCTCATCCAAGAAGCTTCTTCAGTTCTGAACGGTGGATGATGGAAAGATTTCGATCCCTTGCAGTCATCTGGTCATTAGTACTCCCTCCGAGAGTCGTTGAGGCCGCTCGGAGCCTTTTCTGTGCCCTCAGGGTCACCTGAGACGTGCAAATGGGTGTGGAGCCTTCTTGGAGCTTCTGACAGGGCTGTGCTGGAGACAGGAGACGGGTGGTGTCGTGTCCCTCCCTCTCTGGTAAGAGAGGGCTGTTCAGTCTTCACTTAGATGGCCTTTGTGACCCCTCTTTCAAACCATGGTTATCCTAAAGGCACCTTTGGGACATCTGTTCACGGGAGGGGAATGGCCACTGGAACTTATGAAACTGGGTGGTAAGTAGCTCTGGAGAGGTCCAAGCGGTCACTAAGTAGCCATTCATAAGTTGAAGATTACCTGTAAAGGCTGCCAGGAGCTCCAAGGTTTCCTTGCTCTTGCTGTTTCTAGAGGGCTCTGTGGCCGGCGCCCCTTGGCACCCAGCCACTCTCTCCCCATTGTGGGAGGCATCGACACTCTGCCAGGGACCTGGCCCTGGATAGTCAGCATCCGGACCCCGTTCAAGTCTGGCTACCAACACACCTGTGGAGGGTCGCTCATTGGCGCCAAGTGGATCCTCACGGCAGCCCACTGCTTCAAGGACACCAGGTGAGTGAAAG
>NW_015390004.1:0-18403 GCF_001527695.2 Protobothrops mucrosquamatus
ATTTTCTGAGATTGTGGATTTGGGGTTTTCATGAGCTGTAAGCCATAATCATCACAGTTATGACACATCACGGCTTGAACTATCTTGCTTTGCATGTAATGAGTCTATCTCATATATTAGGTTCACCTTTTAAGTTGCATTACTGAAATAAATGAACTTTTGCACGATATTCTAATTTTTCGAGTTTCACCTGTACATGCAATTTCTGAATGTTAATTATATAAACAACTCATAAGTTTTATTCATTCCTGTTATCTCATACAGGAATCCTATCTTCTGCAGGGGCAAGTGCCACAACTTTGAAGCCAAAAATTTAAAGAATGAAGAAAAAAAACCCACCCTGATTTGTGACCAGTGGTGGGATTCAGCTAGTTTGCACCAGTTTGGCAGAACCGGTAGCTAATTTTTTGTTGCCCACGCCCAGAATGGACTTCTGGAATCGGCATCCACACAGAGAACTGGTTATTCACATATTTGAATCCCACCACTGTCTGTGACTATAATTGCCGTGATTACATTGTTCAGTATGGGATCTTAAAACTTAAGAAGACGTTGGGAAAGAAGATTACCAGCAAATGCCGAAATATCTCATTGAACCTAGGTTTGACATGTGTTAGAAACAGGAAAAACTGGAAACTTTATAACAAAAGCAACTCAATCATAAAGGGGAAACAGTTCAGCAGAGTGCAATTTCACCATCAAGGAAACTGATGCTAGAAAGTCAGTAAAATGAAGTAAAAACATTTACTTTTATAAGTTGTAGACAGCTTGTGAATTTCAGGTATGTGTTCTGGGAATGCTTGAGTTGGAGCAATAAGGTAATTGAAGCACAAAGTCACTGAATCTATTTTTTTTAAAAAAATAATCTATTTACTTGAGCAACTTGATCTAGCTGATTCTCTTAATTATAGTACCTAACGTTTAAAAGACTAAGTTTAATATTAATTCTTTAGCTAAAAATTGGTAGGGAATGAAGTTGGGGACTGGAAGTAAAATCCTATTGGTGCATATGATCCTTGAGAGTGCAGATTGTAAATGCATGATCTTTGTTGCAATATGTAAAATGTAGTACAAAGATACTACCTAGATTGCAACAATACAAACTTAGGTTCACCTTGCTAAGAAAGAGGTTAAGATGCAAAACCTAACTTGAGACCTGTTCATATTTTCTTAACTAAGGGAAAAATAAATACAAGCTTTTTATGTTCTTATTGAAGCAAATAGTTCCTGGAAGTGATACTGCTTTGACTTTATCAAATATCCAAGGACTTGAATTCTGAATTCAAATGGGCATCTTCACAAATCTCATCAATACATCTAATACCTTTGACTTCAAAGCAATGCCAGAGTCACATTCCTTAGTGCTGGTGATCTTTCACATTGACATAGGAATGTAGTGCTTTCTCCTTAAAGTAACATTGAAAATTGGGAATCCTCCATGCATTGTTACAAATGACAATTAGCATTAATTTCCATCTTGTCTCTCTGTATTTTCTAGAACAGTGCTCAAAAACACTGGTTAAACAACCATGTTTTCATAGGAGTTTGTTTATGTTCCCATGCGTATGTATGTATGTATGTATGTATGTATGTATGTATGTATGTATGTATGTAAGAATGTAACATTATAAAACTTCAGAGTTCTTCAAACGAAGCTATGTAGATAATCTCCAATTTGTATGGGAACAACTGATCGGTTAAGCTATAGTTCTCTGATTTAATGAACAACTTCTATATGATACTGCATCTACAGATACATTAAAGCATATATGGATAAAGGGCCTGCAATATAGAATACAACTCATGGTCTGCAATCACATACACATTTATCTAAAGTGGACTGGTTTATCCTTGGATGCATGGGCATCCCTGTTCCCAGGGATTCCAAAGCCTCTCAAGGTCCTATGGAAATGTTTTGGGCTATTCCAAATCTCAGATAAGATAGCTGCAACAAAAGAAAAATACTAAAGCAAATATAGCAATTTGCTTTAATTGAAATACATACGTATACCTCATGTACTCTATTTCAGGATAAGCATCATTACAAAAAAGCACAAAGTTTAGTAGTAAGAAAATAAACTAAAGGCAGAAAAAAGGAGATTTAGCTACTAGTAACTACACTAGCCCAAACCACTGCATCTCTGCATACCTTTCTATCTTTGCAAACCATCCTGGATTTAATGTGATGTGGAGGAAAAGGTATTATCTTAGTGACATGAATAGATGTGTGAGAAAGTGAAGATAGAGTACTGAGAAAGTAATTGGGCCATTAGGAGACCAAGAATGAGTGAAAATGATGGTCAGGAAGCATCTGCTTAGTAAAAGATCTGCCTGTTTCAAATACATAGTTTAAGCATATAAATATATGTAGAAAAGAAATGCATTAAAACATGACTTAACTGATAATTCATAATGAGAGAATTAGTGAAAGACATATGGATGATGAGGGATTCTGAATGTAGGACTAATGCTTGTTTAGTAGCACTAAGAGTAGATCTTTGGGAAGGAAAAGGCATAGAACAAAAAAAAAAGAAAGAAAATGAAAGTAAAATAATTGCCAGAAGAGAAAATTTGAAAGTATAGCTATTAGACTGTTGCCATGGTCAGATTGCTTTCTGGGCCAATTAAACTGACTCAACCCAGGCAACTGATGAACCTGAGATCTATAGGACAACTTGGCTGAGACACTAAGTTCTGGCCTGGAATGTATGTGTGGCTCAGGTCTTAGAATGGACCACTCTTTGGAATTCTCTTTCCATGTACATATCCAATGGGTACACTTTGGTTTTCTGAGGAGCTTTGGGAAATGAAGCATATGGAGTCTATGTACTACTAAAACTCTAGTTGTCATGACCTTTAACTGGGCAAAACATAAAGCAACAATTTTTGAATCAAGATACTTCCAATGAGCTAACTTACAGAATTTGTACAAAATCCAGACTCTATGACTCTCCAAGGAATGAAAATTGGGGAAATAGTTGCTGCTTCAGTGCTACTGACTGTTGCTGCTGCTATGGTCATATGTTCTTAATTTTCAACATTGCATTACAGTTTCTCAGCTGCTCTTGCAATCCCTAGAATTGTCACCCACTCAGCAGCAGCCATTTACCTTCCTGCTGGAAAGGGAGGGAAAGAGGGAAGGAAGGAAGGATTTCTGATGTTTCCTACCAGCTTTCCATAAAGAAACTCAATGGGTAAGCTAGTAAGAAGTGGATATTCCTTCCAGTCCCACTGATTTTTTCCCCCACCCATGGTCATTCTGTTTCTCTGTTTAGGTAAGTAAATATCCCTGAAATGATGACCCAGTGGAGCAAACATTGTCAAGGGTCATCAGATTGTGAATCCTATTGAACAAAAGCATTATTTTTTCCACCTTTATACAAAGTGGAAAATACACCTATATATACCTTTATACAAGCATATGCTAATAATAATAATAATAATAATAATAATAATAATAATAATAATAATAATAATAATAATAATAATAATAATAATAGTAAAGTTGGAAGGGACCTTGGAGGTCATCTAGTCCAACCCCCTGCTCAGGCAGGAAACCCTATACCATATAGTTGCCTTGTTGCTCTGATTAGGATGATGCGATCCCTATGGCAAAGGAACAGGCCAGATCATGTTCAGAAGCACTGAAAATAATATTCTTGCTGTTTTGCAAATAAAGTCACTTTGATTCTCACAGAATTGGACCCTGTAGTAGTTTGATCTTATGACTCCTGAGAAGTGGACAGGTGCGTTGGCTCAGCCATGTGTTAGATTCAAGTCGCTCCTGTATGATTAAAGCAGTACAGCAGATGACCTGTAGCTGGACCTATGTTTAGGTGTCAGCTTCTTTGATGGAAGAAGTGCTCCCCTCATCCTTGATATTCCTTCTTCCCAGGAAGACTGCTGGACCCAGCAGTCCTGGACAATTATTATCTTGTCCCCAATATTGTTGGAGTAAAGGAAAAATGTGCCTACTCTATTTCAATTCCTGCCCTCAGTAAGGATCTCTCTTCCTGGTTTAGGAAATTATTGGGTTGCATAACCTCCCTTTCTATTTAGTTTTAATTTGGTTCAGTCTGCTTTGGCTTTTCTTATATTTTGCTTTTATGGTTTGTTGTGTTCTTTTTATATGTTGTGTTCTTTTTTTAGTTGTAAGCCCTCCATAGTTGCTTAGGAGTTGGATAGCCTATAAAATAGATAGACAGATAGATGACATCATATATGTCATGACATCATTGTGCAACTGATGCAAATTATTTGTATGATGATATCAAGCTGTATGTGATAGCATGATGGATTGTATAGGATCCCTCTGGAGTAGCTGCCTCCCCTATTATAAGTCCTCTGCATTCAGGAGATACTGCTTCTATATTCAGAGGCTCCTTTTTCTAAGAGATGTTATTCTGCAATGACTTATTTCTTGTCTCTTCCATATGGATGGGAACCACCTGCCAGCAAAGCAGAAGGTAGCTGATGAGCAGTGCATTTCATTTAGTACATTTTACTTCTCTCCATCCATCTTATTACAACTAATTCAGACAGGAAGGTAGAAAGCTCTTATGATGCAGAGGAAGCTGGCAGATATGGAAGTCACTGAGCACAGTTTGACACAGGCCAATTCATTTTTCATCAATTCCACATTTATAAATGGTGTTTTTGCTGTTAGTTAAGCCTCAGGTTTTTCCACAGGGAACCAAGGAAGAATAAAAGGCTTTAGGTCTATTAGTTCTTACTTAAGAACTTTTGACCAAAAAGAACTGCATCTTTTTGGTCAAGGCTATATTACAAAAACTTTGGATCTGACTGACTATTTTGCCTGGTTTTTTTCTTAGAGTTTGAATTAAACAAATTGCTAAAATTAGATAATTAGAAACAATATACTACTTAATTATGACTTCTGGTAAGTGGGATGGAATTTATCAAAACAGGTCCAATAAAATAACATTCAGGTGGCATTATGAAGTAAATCCAATCCTACTTTCTCCTTCATTTAATGAAACTTTTAGTTACCATGGGGACATCACAGCTACATCTTGTGTAATACTCATATTTGACAGCCAAAGGAAACTGACAAAATCAATCTTAGCACCTTTCTACTGTGTACAATATGAGATAGTTCAGTAGGAAAAAAGAGCCCGTATTGCAACTTTCAGAGGGAGGTAAATGTCTCCAAACGTATTTCCAAAATAATAGTTTACTACCCAAAGCAACAAAAACTTACCAAGGTAGGACAAAATAGAAGTCTTAAAGGTAAAATATGTTTAATACTGAACAGTGGTATGTGATGCAGGCCAGGCAGTAAATAAACAGAAATATTTAGAATATTGGGAGTATATGCTGGGTGCATTCACAATAGAGTTTCTATAGTGGTGTTGGCCAGTTACAGAATATCCATCCATCAACTGGCAAACATAGCCACCCTGCCAGATTTGTGGCATCCCAAAGGCATTCCTCTAAAAAATGGAGGGGAAGAAGGAAGATAGTTAGGTTAAAATAATACTACACTGGAATATCTTTTATGTCCTCCCTCTGGCTAATACAGCAGTTTGCTCTCAATACAATATAGAACAGTAACAACAACAAAGACACAAAAACAACTAAAACAAACCCTACTTACAAGAGAGAAGGTAGGAAGTGCTAGATGAGTTGAATGAAGGAACATATCATTTTTCTTTTTGGCTTAGAAAAATCGAATTCTCTTTAGATGTATTGAAGGGTACAAAGCAGCTATCCTGAAAATAATCTGAGTAAATTTTTTAATGGGTTCTCTAGTACCCTCACTTAGTTTTTCCTGGACTTCAGTAATTGTTGAAAGGCAACTAGATCATGATGTCAATATATATCTTTTTATCTAGACCTCTTCTGAACTACCCAGTATTTAGAATCCACCCACATATCTTATGATCAAATGAATAGCCTCACAATTGATAGAAACAAGCTTCTGGAAGGCCACCTTTCTGTTATCTTGTTAGACAAAAGGTTATTAAGCCTTGATGGAGTCATGTTCTCTCAGTGAACTATTATGTGACTGAAAAGCTGATGTTTACTAGACCTTGTGGGTGGGTGTCATAAGCTCTTGGGGAATAGAAGACTGGCAGAAATTAATTTTAAAAAACTGAAAAATGGTGAAATATCTGCACATTAGAAACATTGCACTTTTTAAAGTTCCTGAACTTCATTACTTTCAGAAGATAATGAAAAATTTGGGTCTGTTTGGTAAGGTAAATATTTTTTGTTGATTATATGTTGGATCTCTGCTGATATCTAAATAGGAAGGACTTTTTGAACATCTTAAATCAGCAGTGGACTATATCCATTGATTGTATAGTTTGCTCAAATTATAGCTTGAAGTTGGTATAAAATGTACAATTTGTAGTTTATTAAAGAATGCAATGACACTGTTATAATAATATGTTTGCAATAGTGACAAATATCTGCAGTTCGGGTATAGGATGAGGGTGAAAGGTTTGTTCTTTGAGCTTGTGGGTTGGTTTGTGAACATTTTGTTACCAGGCTAGATAACATCTTCAGTGGTGTTTAGGGGATGTCTATGTCAGTGCTGTTCTGTTTATAAGGGCTTCAGGTGTGGATTTTGTGATGACTCAGGTATGAATCATCAGAGAGAAGCTTGTGATGGGTCTTGTGATGGGGAGATTACTTCAGGTCAGGGTCACACTGGAGGGTGTGAATCATCAGTGGGTCAGGAGATAATCACAAGACCTTCATTTGACACACCCACACCTGACGCTCTTATAAACAGAAGATCATTGACACAGACATCTCCTAAACCAGGGGTCCTCAAACATCTTCAGCAGCGTTTAGGGCAGGGATCCTCAACCTTGGCAACTTTAAGACTTGTGGACTTCAATTCAAGTCAAGTTGCCAAGGTTGTGGAGCCCTGCCCTAAACGCTGCTGAAGATGTTACCTAGCCTGGTAACAAAATGTTTCGAAACCAACCCACAAGCTCAGAGAATAAACCTTCACCCTAATAATAATATATGTTTATCATTGGCATAATTTATGCTTTTATGTTTTAAAAAACTAAGATGAGTTAGATTCTGTATGTTGACTATATTGGGTTTTTTTTTGCTGAATTTGTGTGACATTACAGTTCCTAATTGCATATGTTAAATTATGGAATTGAAGGACAGAAAGTAGAAAGTTATTTTAAAAATCAAATGTTAAAAATAAAAATATGTTGTGATCAATCATTTTCATATTAGCATTGGTAAGGCTTTCTAGACATATTTAATTTTGATCATAGATTTATACTCTCAATTTTTCTGCCTATGCAAGGTTAAATATGTATTGTGAGGTGGAGTTAATTATAAATAACAGTTTTCAAAGAAATGCAGGACTCAGTGGATAGCTAATTGCTGATCTGGTTGCCTGTCTAAAAGATGCAGATTAAGTCATTTCACATAGGACTGCACAATGATTGAATTCTTCAAGCATTCTTAAATTAAATTCAAATGGTAGAGAAGAAAATGATAGAGAATTGGTATGTCTAGTTTAATGAAAAGGACTTGGGGTGAAATGATAGTAGTGTTCCAATATCCCAGGGGTTGTTACAAAGAAGAGGGAGTCAAGCTATTCTCCAAAGCACCTGAAGGCAGGACAAGAAGCAATGGATGGAAACTAATCAAAGAGAGAAGCAACCTAGAACCACGGAGAAATTTCCTGACAGTTAGAACAATTAATCAGTGGAACAACTTGCCTCCAGAAATTGCGGGTGCTCCAACAGTGGATGTTTCTAAGAAGAGATTGGACAATCATTTGTCTGAAAAAGTATAGGGTTTCCTGCCTGAACAGGGGTTGGACTAGAAGACCTCTAAGGTCTTTTCCAACTCTGTTATTCTGTTATGTTCTTCAAAAACCATAGACAATAGTATTGAGCACACACAGTCTTTTAATCCACATGCAAAAGGAAGGCTTGCAGAATAAACTGACTTTACCTTGGGAGTGGATGGAACTGTCTTATCCTGAGAAGCACAGGAGGCTAGTAGATGACTTCCCATGGAGGGAGAACAACAGTAAGACAAAAGGAGATGAGGAAAGTGGAAGAATGGATAGATGCCAAGCCAAAAAATAATTTCAGCGAAAAATTATTTAAATCCAGAGAAGATGGGTGCATATATAATAAATAGGAAATTAGATTTAAAAGTAAAAAATTCAGCTTGTTTTAAATGAGTGTGCTCTTCCCCTGAAAATCCACAGTGGCAATATTGCTTGATCCTGATTCACAGGTGGCAGCTGTAGTGGGAAATGCTTTGCACAATTAGACCTGATTTGCTACCTGTGATCCTTTCTGGGACACTCTGATTTCATGATGGTTATCCACACTATAGTTATATCCTTTCTTGAAGATGCTATAGATCAGGAGTAGTCAACCTTGGCTCTTTTAAGACTCGTGGACTTCAACTCCCAGAATTCCTGAGCCAGCACAGCTGGCTCAGGAATTCTGGGAGTTGAAGTCCACGAGTCATAAAAGAGCCAAGGTTGACTACCCCTGCTATAGATTGTACATAGTGCAGTTCTTAGATAGTGACCAAAAGAAAATAGTGGTACAAAATATGACTGTAACTGGGGCGAGAGACAGCATTCATATGACATCTGTTGAAAGCTCTTCACTGGTTACCAGTTGCTTACCAAACACTATTTTAATTGTTTATAACTATTTTCAGAACTGCTAACTAGTGCCTAACTAGGCAAGAGATCATGTTTCCTATGATAAGCCTTCCTATTTTTAAAGTTCTACAGAGATGCTCTCTTGAAAATACTCCTGCTGTCAGAGTCCTGGATTTCTAGTACATGGAGGAGCATATATAGAGCTCTCAGACTGCAGAAGACACTCCCAAATTGCACTTGTCTCTTTTTTCTCTCATGATTTAATAAATCTCTAAAGATGTATGACTTTTAGCAAGCTTAATTGTTTATGATGTTAGTATCCATTTAATCCTAATTTATGCTTTCGACTTGTTATTTTTTGTTTTTGCTGAAAATTCACCAGAGTGGAAAGGCAGGGTATAAATCAAATAAATAAATTTACAAGGGGAAACTTTTGAATTAAATTAAATCTCCATTAATGCCTGTATTTATATTAGCTACATTAATATTCTTTAAAAAAAACACATAAAAGCTCTACTAGCAGATAATTAAGTTGCTCAGCTCTCCAATGTTATTCTCAGCATCCTTATTTTGTTGGAGATTCACATGGAGTTTGCACAGATAAAAGCAGCATCCACGTATATCTCTGATGTGTTCAGAGAATTAATAGAAGGCAGACTGTTTGTAACTTTATCTGCTGCAAGATTTGTAATCATCCATGTAGTTTTTATCTGTCCAAGATCTAACCTAAAATTGTTTTTCCAACAAAGCAATGATGCTATGAATCAGATTGAGAAATTTAACATCTAAATTATACATAAACACAATGCCTCAGCTCTACTTTGAAATATCTATTTATACTTATCACTTCAGGTGGTCTGGTATAGCTTGCAGGAAATCTTGTGTGTAGATCTCTATTCATACAATAATTATTCTGGACTGCATGATTTCTAGTTCCATTCCGCCATTTCTATTTGCATATCTATCTAAACCAATGCTGTTCTGATACCTGAAATTCCACCTCAGTATTCTTGTGGCTTATTCTGAGGGCCACATGGTGTGATCAATTTTTGCAAATGCAAAATATATATTCCTATTTTTTTCTATTATTTATTTTTATTTTTTGTAGTTTGCATTAGTTTTAATCTCTTTAATTGTAATGTTTACTAAACTTACCATAAAACATCTATTAACATAAGGAGAAAAAAATATGAATTTGCTCCCATCAACCTCTCCAGTAATCCAAAATATTTACTATATTTACTACTATTTCTTACTTCATCTTTGGTTGTGGGAGATCACAATTTCATATAATGCAGTAGTGTCACATGGAGGGCCAGAAGGGAAGCAAAGTGATGAAATAAATGTTGCAATGTCACAACACAGGCTTTGTCTCTTACATTTTTATGTGTGAGGTGACATTGTAATAACATGACAAATCTTTCATCATTTTAATGTTTTATATATATGCTGTGGATGCCGTTGGTTGGAAAATGTTTCCAATGCTACTTGTTCTTCATCCAGAGGCTCAGACATGTATTGCAATTTTACAACTTTTATTATTTAATTCCTGAATTAAAAAATACATATGTAGACATACATGTGCAACTTCTGAATTCTATGTCATTGGACAGATCATATTTCAGCTCTAGAAGAATCAAGATAGCATGGTAACATACCACACTTATTCTTTGTGAACTCCCTAAAGACTACAATTGACACCATTTTTCTAATTTTCAGCAAAGCTTGATCATTGATCAATCCATGGCCAGCTCCACCTTGGCACTTCTCTCACAATTCCTGAAACTTTTCACCAGAATGTCTTTGATTTATCTAGTTCACATGGGAACCATTTTTTTGTATCTTCTTTAAGCATTTCATATTTGAACTTTTCATATGCTGAAATCTTCCTTAGCAAACATTTCTGCCTTTTTAGTCTGTATTGAGAGGGTGTCATGCATGCCATCTTTCAGATATGCCCATTCATCCAAACAAATTGCCTAATGCTATGCATACCACTATGCCATGACATTTTATAATGGTTGATATGATATGCTAGCAGCTGTGTCCTAGCATTGACACTGACACAAGGTTCATTTATGGAAGTGGTTATAGTTGATTAACTTTTTCTGATACTGTGTTGTAGGCAACTACCTTTAATATTTGCTAAGAATGTTTCTTGTGCCTTTTGGGAGACAGCTATTCTTAACAACAACAAAAAAGACATTAGAAGTTGTTACTTTTTTTGCAATATGCTAGTTCCTCCCCCCACTCCATCTATGTACCCTGCAGATAGTTGGCTTCAAGTGGATTTCCCTTGAATGTCACTACCTCATCTTTCTTCAACTTCTAAAGACACAGCTATTTTTATTCTGAGTGAAATGGGCAAAATATTCCACACATTGATTAAAATGCCAGAAGGTGGGGGTGATGGTCCATAAGCCTAGGTTCAGTGTTTCCCATGTATTGAAAACTCTACTGTTTTATAAGGTATTTATTTTATGGTGGGGTATCTTAAAAGAGTGTAGTAAGACATTTCCACCTATCTTCAAAAACAGACTGTCCACTAGGACACTCTTCATATATATTGTCTCCTTTATATGACATCCACTTAATAACTCTGAAAATAGCTGTTGGGGTTTTCTGATGTACAGCTGGCTATACATATGTTAAGAGTCTGCTGTCCTTTGATAAGGACTCTTTTAATTACAGAATACATTCCCCAAATGTAAAATAGAGAAAAGCCCAAGGACAAATTGAGAATATACAGAGCTGTTGCATCAAGAAATCTAGTGCACCTTAAGGCTAGAGCCATCGGGTAACTCTCTCTTATTGAAAATATTTTGCATTTCTATTACCTGCCACTTTCTGAATAACTGAGTGTTCTCACAATAATAAATTTTAAAACATTGTTTTTTTAGAACAAGAATTTCTTGTTGAATGTATTTTCTCTCAAACTATGCATTTTAAAATATATTTTTCTACATCTTTGGGAAGAAATCTTATGGAAATGCAAATACTGATGGATAAGAACATTACCATCCTTATGTTATTCTGGGAAATGTGGATAATATATCTTCTAGTCCTGTAAGTCAGAAAGATGGAATAGATACCTTTAGGATTTATATCCTGATTATCTTTTCTTGTGGTTGTGCTCATTTGAGGAAGCTTCCTCATCCATTTAATAATTGAGAAACAATTTTTGAAGAAGACAAAGAAAAAAAGTTTCTTTGGGGTATTCTATCTCACTCTGGATTTTTTATCATGTTCACAGGAAAGAAATTCTGGAGTCTGGCCTAACAATAACATTGCTAATTTCCTTAGTTATGACTTGACTGTCCAAAATCATATACTTTCCCCAAACCTTCTGAAAAAAAAATGAAGATACTAGTGAGATTACAGAGGAAAAGCTGCAGGTCCAGTCATTGAGAATCCATTAATTCTGTATCAGTTAGAGTTAGTGGCATAATACATACATATTTAGGCCATTATGGTATTTAAATGAGTAGTGTAATCATTTAAATGAGTAGTGTATTGGCTAGATTGAAAAAAATGTTTCCCTTTAACTGAGATAATAGTATTATAACATCAAAGCCAAGCACTGCCATGGAAGAAGCATGCTTGGTGTAAGACTTAAGTTAGCAAATATATATCTGAAAAACTACCTCTTTACCAGCAATAGGACTAATGGTATAAAAATCTCAAAGACAGTAGTCTTCTATGCGTTATTATGATAAGGGCAGATGAGAGAAGACAAAACATTTGCCATCCACTTATTTCCTTAAGATAATATAGGATTTGAATAAAATGAAGACCAGAGATGTTTGTTTGGGGAGACTGATGGACAAACAGTTGGGAAAAAGTTATGGAACTTTGGTTTTATACATAATAACTGCAGCAAGATCATTGCATGCATCAAGATGGAAATGGAGGAATGGTTGGTGAAAATGATGGCAGATACTGAGATGGCTAAATTAACTTCTTTAATCCAAGAAAAAAAAAGTCTAACTTCTTGTTGATTGGAAACCCCTTATAGACTTTTTTTTGTGTGAAACAGAAAAAAAAATGAACTTATGATTTAAGGTTTTGATGATTAGACAAGATGGATTATAGAAAGAATATAGTTATATTGTAATCATATAATAAGAGGTAAATTTATAATTAACAGGTTAAGAAGATCAGAAGTTATTTCTTTGTATCCTTTTTCTTTCTTTTCTATTTTTCTTTTTCTTTTTTCCTTTCTTATACTTTTTGGCTTCTTTATTTTTTTCCTCTTCTTACTTTACATTAGTTTGTGTTAGTTTTTATCTTCCTTTTTAAAACAAAACAAAACAAAAACCTTTAATAAAAATTATATGCAGGTAGTCCTCGACTTAGGATCATTCACTTAGTATCCATTTGAAGTTATGACCTACCTGAAAAAGAGGACTTATGATCTGCATCTGAAATTTCAATAGTTGGGGCCCTCCACAGTCATGTGATATGTTTTTGGTTCTTGGCAACATAGCAACATTTATGGCCATCTGCAGTGTCCCATGGTCAAATAATTGTGTTTTACAATGGTTCTGCTGAAAACTGGCACTTATACTTCAAGATTTTGGCATCATAGCAAACAATGGATTCACTTAACTTACTGTGACATTTGCTTAATGACCAAAGCAGGCTCCATTATGGTTGTTACTTGAGGATCACCTGTATTTAAAGGCAATATAGCATCTGAACTAATGAAGTTCAAAATGTGTATGATATTTCATAACCCATTTCAAATAGGATTGTAGGCATCCATTTATTTGAAGGAAGGAAATTCTAACTACATGGGGAGATACATTTCTGCCCAATATATCCTGTGATAAAGCCATACTAGCTGTGTATTGCTCAATATTTCTACCATTTTGCATCTTTCAAATACTTAAATTTAATCATGGCAAAATTCTGAAAAAAAAGTTTTTAAATGAAACAAGCTGATAGATAACAGGAACTACTGTGCAATACTGTCAATATATACCAGGGATGTCAAACTGCCGGCCCACGGGCTGGATGTGTCATGCCGAAACCGCGCCCACCCCATTGCCAGCAATGGAAAAAAAGTCACGATACATCATGACACATCATGTGACGTTGCGAGTTTGACACCCCTGATGTATATGAATATATCATTATCATATCATTATTTATTCCTACTATATTTTGTATTGCTTCAAATTTATCATGGTAACAATCTCTCTCTCTCTCTCTCTCTCTCTCTCTCTCTCTCTCTCTCACACACACACACACACACACACACACAGTTCTGGCTCTTTAAAAAAAAAATCCAAATTGTATTTCAAAGGTGGATCCAATGATAGATTGTAAGACATTATGTTTGAGTGTCAGCATAGGCAGAACTAAAACTGTAGGAGTGATCAGTCAGTTCCAACAAAGATAAATGTTGTATCTGGCTTTCCATATTTCATCATGCCAACTATTGGATGTTGGTTTCCTAAACTGATAAATGTGGTGGTCAGGCATGGTGGCATCTCATGACCTAACAGTCTGCAAGAATACAGCTGAGCTGTCTTTGATGAGGTTGATGATGACAAATAGCACCTTGGAAATTTCTGTGAATGATGGTGTGTCAGGTATGCTGCATTTCTTAAAAAGAACACATCTTGTACAGCCTCTAAACTTAGCTATTCAATAGCATTTTATTCTATTTTTGTTATCCCTTGACATCAGGTTTATTTCCTTTTTTCATAACGATACATCATCAACAATGATATTAGGTATTTGCCCAGAAAATTGACATCCATTTGTTGAGCATATTATTCATTATCTAAATTTAGACCTTCTGGACAATATTACTTGCCAAAAACTAGAACATTCAAACTTATTAAGATAAATATATATTTTTTAAAAAAATGTTGTTCGTGGTAACTCTGAAGACAGAGGTGTGAGAAATGTTGTAAATAAGGGTGCCAATGCAAGGAGAATTGGTAGCATTTTACTTTGCCCACAGTGCTATGAAGGGATGTCCTAACAGGTATTAGAACAGTGGTTCTCAACCTTTTTAATGCCGCGACCCCCAACCGGTTGTAAGTCGAGGACTAAACCGGTCGTAAGTCGAGGACTAAACGGGTCGTAAGTTGAGGACTAAACCGGTCATAAGTCGAGGACTACCCAGCTGGTCGTAAGTCGAGGACTTTCCCTGCCCGGGAGCGCCGCACATGCGTGGTTCCGCCCCCTGCGCCGGCCGAGGCGTAGCTGGCAAGCGGCAGAGACGGAGCAGGCCGACCACCAGTTGGCCCAGCTCAAGGGAGGTAAGGCACCTGCCGGAAAAGGGGAAAAAAAATGGTGAAGAGCCTTGCTTGGCGACCCCCGTGAAATGGTCGATCGACCCCAAATGGGGTCGCGACCCATAGGTTGAGAACCGCTGTATTAGAAGAAGTGTGAGAAATTTAAAATGGAGGCCACCTAACTCAGAAGAGAGGAATATTGCCATATTATGTCTACTACTGTTCACTAGTCTGGAACAAATACTTTCAAGAAATTTCCTTGAAATTGTGTGTATATCATAACATTTTGGAAATTACCAAGGCAAATGTTGAGGACAGAAATAGGAAACTGTGCTTTATCTTTTATGAGCTTGTTAAAAAATTAGATTAAAAAAAATTGCTTATGGGGAATAAGTGGCGTGCCAATAAAAGTGAATGAAAACTGCATGTATATTGTGTCATTTAATATTTTTTAAAATTACTTTTTATTATATATGATGCTAAGAGAGGAAGTTGTGACATTTGCAGGTGAAATCTTCAAGCATTTCATCATTTGCTGCCTGAATCCTCCTATAGATACCCATGGGGATGAATGAAATCTATGTCCAGAGAGGACATATTAAATACAGAATTCAATTTGTATACATGACTGGGGCAGCTAGCAGTACGTGAGCGTTCCTTAGTAGCTGTCAGAGCTTCAAAGTAAGCCTAGTCAAGAAGTGGACATTTACAAGAACTATTATTGTAAAGTGCAACAGAACATTGAAAACATGCTGAAGTTTCCCCTTGTCCCCTATTATACCATGTAGAATCAAGGTGGGGTTATTTTGAATCTCTTTCTCATGCTTCTTTTTTTCCAGCGCTATGAGGTCGTTTATGTTCTCTCTTATTCTGATTTAATGGTACTGCTAAAAGTTTTTGCAGTCCTTCATCCACCTATTTCTGCAGTCCTATAAAGTAGCTCAGAAATATTCTTCTTCCTATCAAACCGATCTCTAGAGGTGTTGTCAATCCGGACTTTGTACATATTCATACACTTCTATTTTTCAAAAGTTTTCAAAATCTTATCCTTTAATAAAACAACTCACAAGATCAATGTAACCCGTTTTCCTTTCCTTAGACTTAAGGGTCACTGTCGGTTAGGAAGAGACTAAAGGACGTAGAGATATTAAATGATTTCAAAAGCAAGATTACAAAGGCATGTTGTATACCAACTGTCTTGACTGTTAGCTCCTATGTCACAAACCATGGAAATCTTCTATTGACTGTGCTATCTGAACTCTGACAGTACAAATTGCTGGCTTTGGGTTTCTTGTTTTAAAGATGGCAAACAGAGAGAAATGTAATATAGCACTAAAATCCCATAACCAATCCTTTCTTCCCCAAACCCATAATATAAGTAATATGCCTCAACACAATCATTTGCAAGGGCGTATATGTGGACCCTTTTACAAATCATACCTTTTGTAAGAACAGAGCTGATACTCAGCTCTGGAGCATCTTGTAGTGATGCATTACAGAATCAGAATAACTTCCTCTATGAAACTGCCTTCAAAGCATACCGAAAATACTCAGTGGGTTTAACTTAGAGGAAACTCTAACCAACAAGTTTCTTAACATGCCTTAGACTTTCAAAACTGATACAGGAAATAAATATAAATGTAGATGTGGATAAAGATATTTTCAGCAGCTTTTCTCTAGTGTTCCTCATCCAATTTTATTTTCAATCACTTGCCAGGAACTACATAAAGGTAAAGAAGAAAATATATGTGATGAGCCTGCTGCGACTGGCCATCACCTTTCTAAATTAAAATTCCCCCACACTTACTAATCTCATTTGAGAGAAACCAAAGCAATTTCTTTCCGAAAGTTGCGTGACAACTGGAGTGGTGTCTGATTAAATCTGTCTGTAATAGGCACCTCTCCATTCTCTTTCTCCTACTATAATGTCCTCAGTAACAGCAGGTTACAGGAGCTTGCCCTGGGGAAGGGAAAGGAGGAAAGGGGAAATTTCACCTTTTTGATTGTTCACAGCAGGAATATCTGATAGAGGGGTTTTTTTTCTTCCTATTCTTACATCTCTCCCCCCTTTTTTTTTAAAGTTTAGGATTGCTTTTCCCCACTGCTGCTTATCCTTATAACTGCTTAACATTATAGTATTAAAGCTATAGTGCATAATAAACAGAAGCAAACCTTACTATATATATGTGGATAAGATTATTCTATGTTAAGATTTCCAGTTTCAAAAAGGCCTTGCATTTGTTATGCTGTTATGTTTGGTGTCAGCTATCAACCTAGAGAAATGGTCAACATGTGGCCCCCCAGGTATCTGTTGAACTATGAACTACATTTCCTAGTATCCCCCCCTGCCTTATCATAATATCTGGAAATTCGGGGATTCTATTCTATTCTATTCTATTCTATTCTATTCTATTCTATTCTATTCTATTCTATTCTATTCTATTCTATTCTATTCTATTCTATTCATTAATCAGGGTTGTACCCCACTGCATTCCTAAATAGACTCCTGATAATGCCCCCAAAAGCCCTTTGGAAAAGGTCTGTTTTCACCTTTTTGGAAACACAGATAATTCTAATACAGAGATTAGAATGGCCCCAACCCTGTTAGCCTTTCATTAGGCCTTAAAAACCTAATTATGTTTTCCACCCTGAGGCACTGAAAGTGCCAAGGGTCCTGTTTCCAGGTTATATTGCTAATGGGCCAAATATTTTGCTCTCTAGAATTGGATGTTTTCTATTGGTTTTGTTTTAAAATGTTTTTTTTTATTAATTATTAATTGTAATATTAATTGCAATATCTTAATTGTAAGCCATCTCAGAGTCAATTACTGAGATGGGTAGCTATAGAAATTGAACAAACAAATAAATATAAGAGGCCCAACAAATCTTTAATGGGAATCCATTTCAGAGAAGCAATACTTCTGGGCTTCAGCCCTGATATCTTCAGAAATGTCAGGCACAGGAAAACAGGAACCAGGGTTGTTCAAATTACAAGTTTATTACAAGAAATGAGTGACAAGTGCTGCTTTTTACAGCATAACCAGCAGGCAATCTGTAAAAAGGATTTATAAATTGAGATCAGCATGATGAATTGCACCTGGAAGCTAACAGGAAGTCAGTGCAAGGCCCCCAAACACCACTAATTAAAGCTTTTGAGTGGTCTGAAGGTAGCTCCAAGCAGACTGTGCTTCAACAGTTTAATCAATGATAAATATATGAGCTATTACCGCTAGATCCTCATGTCTCAAGTAGGCTACTGGTACTGGAGCCTATTTCTGTATTAATCCTCAGGAAATCAATCACTGATCCAATTTCTCCTTCTCAGTTGCTACTGAACTGGCCAGTGAAGGAGTGGAACCAATGTAAAAGATAGTGCCTTGGACCCCCAAACTGTACAGCCAATCCAGAAAGATACCATGATCGATGGTACTGAAAGCTGTCAATAGTTTGAAAACAACTAGGACAGGAGCAATAGAATAGAATAGAATAGAATAGAATAGAATAGAATAGAATAGAATAGAAT
>NW_015390004.1:22462-27579 GCF_001527695.2 Protobothrops mucrosquamatus
CCTGCCCTCTGGTGCTTTGGAGAATAATTCGACCCCCTCTTTTTTGTGGCAGCCTCTTAAATACTGGAATACTGCTATCATGTCTCCCCTATTTCTTCTTTTCTTTAGACTAGCCAAACCCAAGTCCTGCAGCCGTTCTTCATATGTTTTAGTCTCCAGGCCTTGGATCATCTTAGTTGCTCTTCTCTGAACTTTTTCCAAGGTCTCAACATCTTTTTTGAAGTATGGTGACCAAAATCGGTTGCTTAAAATCCCATTTGTACTCCTGTCCAGGACTGGACACAGGTAATCAGTTAGATAAATCAATATCTTTTCTGTCCCAAATTCAGGTATGAACCCTGATTGATAAGAGTCCAGATAATCTGCTCCTTCTATGGTACTCTGTAATTGAAACAGAATTAGAAAGGAAAACAACTGGAAAACAACTCTCATTCTCATCTCAGGAGGATTGCATTATCCTTCTCTTGGTCTCATCATAACTCATCAAAACTTGTGATCAGTGTTGTCTCCATGCTGTGCCTGAAACCTGATTTGAATGGGTCTAGATAATCTGCTTTTGCCAGGGTCCTCTGCATCTTATTGCATTCTTAACAATCTTCCTCAGAAAGAGAATTCTCCAAACAGCTTTTTCCATTATACTGCTCTTAGGCCATCTGCCTCATGTGCTTCCTTGCTCCTGACATTTTATTTCGGTTTTATTGAATTTTATTTCCATAACTATTCTGAACATTTTCAGAGTTCCTTAAAATCTCATTTGTAGTCACAAGATTACGAAGATCCCTCAGAGAAAGGTAGCACATTATTGCATCTAAGTGGAATCATCATCAACATCATTTTTACAATGTTTCTTATGTGATTTAACTTGCATTGCCTTATAATGTTAGATCTACACCAGTATTAGGCATAGGTCTATAGTATATCGCCTTTGGCAATTAAACTTAAACTAGATTTTTAAAAATTCAGTGTCCTCTGCCTGAGCCATTTTTCTCTTTTCTTCTCCACCCATAAAGCAAAGAGATTATGTAAACACTTTCTCTTCTTGAATGGTTTTTCTTCACAGTGTGGTTCTTTACTAATAAGTGCTAACTGCAAATTAACAAGCTTTGCTTTCATGATCTTAATCAATTAATTAGCTCCTCCTAGTGTGATTGGTGCTGCAGTCTGCAACTCACAAAATTCCTGCCTTGACCTTAATAAGTTAATAGCTGGCAGCTTTCATCTCCTGAGCAGCTCAAGTGCACTAGGCAAACAGCTGGTGCTATTGCTTTCCTTTCAATGTGAATTTCCTATTGTGTACCTGACTACTCTCTTGTGTTCTATTCCTGTCCAANTTATTGGCAGTTCCCTCCCTTTCCTTCAGGACATCGCACATAAGCATTGCTTGAGCAGGGTCCGTAAGATTGTCTGGGACACTACACATCCTCTTCATGACCTGTTTTCCTTGTTACCTTCTGGGAGGAGGCTCCATGGTATCGGAAGTGAACATCCAGATTCAGTCACAGTTTTGTTTCATACAGTATTAACCTTGTGAACTCTAAAGCTTCCTCCTTCCGTTATGTATTCAAGATGGACAATGATTAATATTTATATGTTACTTATATGTAAGGGTGTAGGTCTAAACATATGTTGTATATAGTATGTTTAAATGTGTATTATGTATGTGTAAACTTTGAGACAAAGCTACTAAATTCCATTTTTAATGTCTGCCATTGTGCCCACAGTAAAAAATGACAATAAAGTTTATCTATCTATCTATCTATCTATCTATCTATCTATCTATCTATCTATCTATCTATCTATCTATCTATCTATCTATCTATCTATCTATCTATCTATCTATCTATCTATCTATTAAAAGTGAGAGATCACAAAACAAAGCAAGTATATGCTCAGATACTGAGACTGCTGAGTGATACAGGTAATATCTGTTGAATCCTAAACCAAAACGTTTAAGGATTTTTTTTCCTGCTCATGTTAACACAGCTGTGTCTTTTGGGACAATGTAGAGATCAGACTTAACTACATTCCCTGATGACATGAAAGCTTTCCACAAGTTGGAGTCTTATGAAAAACTCAGCAGGCTTGACAGCATTAGTGAAGTGATGGAAAATCTAATCATTTCTGCCTGTCTGAATCTCCCATGGTTTTCCTGCATGATCCAAACAGAACTCTGCATCCTGTTGAGCCAGGAAGCTTAAACTGCGATCGGCTGTAAAGCAGAACCTTTTTTCTCATTTCAAGGTACAGCTGCGTTGCTGCAAATTTTACAACATAATAGAGGTAACTTCATTTCTTCTTGTTTATCAGAACATATAATTGAAATATTTTTTCTCTGATTGAATAGCCGCACTGGATTTGGCCACCAGCCTAAACCATAATTTGCTTATCCCTACCTATCATATCTACCTAGCTTATTGTGCTGTATTTTTATAATAAAGTTTGGTTGATACATAAATACACATAACGTGATTTCCTTTCTGAATTAGAAACATTATGAAAGAGTATGAAATAACCCAACTTCCCAAACACAGAAAAACTGAAAATCACCTGGGAAAAAAAAGAAAAGGTAATCATAACTAAAACTAGTTTTTATCAACATACTTTGCTTCTCCATATCATCTTATATTTCCAAGCCATACTTTTCTGACATGTCCATTACAATTTCATTTATTGCCTTTGGTTCTTAAGAACTGTTTAACTCATTTTTTGCATCTGTCTTTACACAAACGTAAAAAACAGACCAACCTATCAAAAATAGTGCCATAAAAAACAGAATAGAAACACAAGTTAAGATAAGCAAGAAAATGGTAAGTGAGCACCTGTCCAGCCTAGACGAGTTCAAATCGCCAGGACCAGATGGATTACACCCCAAGGTTCTCAAGGAACTGGCAGATGTGATCTCAGAACCACTGAACTATATTTTTCAAAGATCCTGGAGCACTGGGGAACTACCAGAGGACTGGAAAAGAGCTGATGTAGTTCCCATCTTCAAAAAAGGAAAAAAATGGACCCAGGAAATTACAGACCTATCAGCCTGATCTCAATACCTGGGAAGATTCTAGAAAAGATAATCAAACAACGAATCAGCGAACACCTAGAGGCAGACAAAGTCATTACTAAAAGCCAACATGGGTTTGTCAAAAATAGATCATGCCAGACAAACCTTATTGCATTTTTTGACCAAGTGACAAAATTAGTGGATCAGAGGAATACTGTAGATATAATTTACTTGGACTTCAGTAAGGCATTTGATAAAGTAGATCACAACCTACTATGTGACAAGATAGAAAAATGTGGGGTAGACAGCATCACCACCAGATGGATCCGTAGCTGGCTGACTGGCCGTACTCAGCGAGTGGTCCTCAATGGAACCGCATCTACATGGAGGGAAGTGTGTAGTGGGGTGCCCCAGGGCTCTGTTCTGGGCCCAGTGCTCTTCAACATCTTCATCAACAATTTGGACGAGGGGTTAACTCATCAAATTTGCAGATGACATCAAGCTGGGAGGAATAGCCAACACTCCAGAAGACAAGCTTAAGATACAGAAGGATCTGGACAGACTTGAACACTGGGCACTATCTAACAAAATGAAATTTAATGGTGAAAAAAGCAAGGTTCTACATTTAGGCAAGAAAAACCAAATGCACAGGTATAGTATAGGGGGTACCTTGCTCAATAGTAGTAATTGTGAGAGGGACCTCGTAGTCCTAGTGGACAATCACCTAAATATGAGCCAGCAGTGTGCTGCAGCTGCCAAAAAGGCCAACACAGTGCTAGGCTGCATTAATAGAGGGATAGAATCAAGATCACATGAAGTGTTAATACCACTTTACAATGCCTTGGTAAGGCCACACTTGGAATACTGCATCCAGTTTTGGTCACCGCAATGTAAAAAAGATGTTGAGACTCTAGAAAGAGTACAGAGAAGAGCAACAAAGATGATTAGGGGACTGGAGGCTAAAGCATATAAGGAACGGCTGCTGGAATTGGGTATGTCTAGTTTAATGAAGNGACTACTTACTACTTTCCTACTAGCACTTGGGTGTCTTAAAATCTTTCAATTTTTCCATTTTTAGTAAATGTTCCAGCAAAATACATACTGTAGATTCATTTACTTCTAGATTTTTGGTATTTATGTATCAACTACAATCACTCCCTGCATTTTTCTTTTCAAACACTTGGGCTTTTATTCATTACTTTTTATATCCATGTTTCTTTTTGCATTATGTAGTCTAATATTTGCAGCATTTGATTTGTTGTGGTTATAATGGCTGAGCATAGAGTCATTGTGTTGTGTCAATAGAGGTTTTCATCTAAGACTTTAAAAAAAATAAAATAAAGAAATTGTAGATTAGATTTAACAGTTAAATTGGAATGTCTGATTCAAGGAATTCACATTGCATCCAGTTCTGCAAGGTCCTTAGTTTAGTTTAGTTTAGTTTAGTTTATTGTATTTATATCCCGCCCTTCTCCTTACGGACTCAGGGCGGCTAACAGCCAGATAAAACAATTACAAAAATACAAAATACTATAATTAAAACACAATTAAAAGAAGATATAATATTTAGGCCTATGTTAATTTAAAATTATATTAAAACCCAGCTAAAGTTAATTCTGCAAATCAGATAAAGAGAGAAGCATGGGGTTGGGAGTTTTTTCAGTGCTTTCAGGTTTCTGTATGCCTACTGATACTTTTATGATTGTGATAATTTAGAGCAGTCCTTCCTTTGAAAAATTGCTGAAGGTCAGTAAAGTATTTTCTGATTTCAACTGGGGACCCCTTGCAGCCCCCTAATCTGCAGCCTGAAGACTGAAGTGTCAGAGAAAAGTGATTGTCCAAGAGACAATGGGTAGCCACTTCTAGCCTCACCTCCTTTTTGCTACAGCTCAACCTACTCAAGTGATCCACATCAAAAATAGCTTTGTCACTAAAAAGGTGCCCACTTCCAGATCTCATAGGAAGAAAAACAAGATCCTTGAAATTGATCATTAATAGTAAGGTCCTGGACGGCAGATAGACAGCAGACATTAATAATCTGGTCATAATCTTTCCCATTTTGGTGAGACAAATCATACTTTTATTTAAATTATATAATTACTTCTAGAATTGCACCAAT
>NW_015390004.1:30440-32729 GCF_001527695.2 Protobothrops mucrosquamatus
ATTAAGTGGCAGGTATCCAGAAACTCATTTTCTATATTTCAAATCTCATATCCACAGAGAAATTAGGCAAGGATATGGTTTTGTGAACTGGCAAAGAAACACGAATAGGCTTATTTTAGAAGCTGTTTGCATGCCTTCTCAGAAACAGACAGACTCTGCAGAGACAGAGCATCAAGTTTCCATATGGATGGGCATGTAGGGTGCCCTCTAAATCCAAGCTACGACTCACTAATTAGAATGAAGAACCAAGATAGTTTCCTAATCAACAACATTTCCTGTCTCTAGTGCCAAGGATAAAACAATATATATATATATATATATATACATTTGGTGACAAAAATTCCAAATGTACTCAAATTGCTCTGTGACATGAAGGACTTTCTTCACCGGTTAATTTGCAAAAAAATTGATTGTTTAAAGTGAACCAAATTAATAATTTTTTTGCCCAAAGAAAAGGCTCCACTAAACATCTTATTCACTAACAAAATATTTTGGGACATTTACAAAAAAAAAAAAAAAAAAAGGGTACTGGTGTTTAAAAACAAATGGAAGTTGCCCTACAGTATGTCTATTTTTTTCCCTGTTTATTCCTTCAAATGTGGAAAGTTATATATTACTAGCAGTTTGATGGCTTTTTTTTAATTAGGAGGATGGGTCATTTTCCTGTTTAACCAGTGCCACTCCCAACCTCCTTTTCCTTCTGCAGAGGACTTCCAGAGCTAGTTTAAAGAACAGTTATCTTAATCCAAAGCCACATACTTAGCAAATGCATATATACAAACATTCTCTGCAGAAAAATGATGTCTAAACAAAGAACTGTGGGCTGTCTTGTAGCACCATCATGACTCTCCTGAGTGCCCATTGCGTGCATATTTAGGTAACATCTATTTATTGCTAAATTATATCCTGTTTTTCCCCTCCAGAAGTTCAAAACAGCTTACAAAGGTTCTAGAGCCTTCACCTTCTCACTTACTCTCAAATGGCTTTGAGGAAGCAGAGCCTATTTAATATAAAACACTATACACATGCATCTGACATTATCCTCAGGACAACTTTTAACATAGCCAGGTTCTGCATTTAAAATAAGGCACATAATGTCCCAAAACAGCTGAACTTAGATATAGCTTACTATAGCTGCTCGTTTTGGCTTACCCCTAAAGTCAATGCAGGACTGACTTTTATTAGTTAAAATTGCTCCTATTTTAAGTGAAGCATTTATCTTTAGCATTCCTTTGAGTTAAATGTTCTATATTATCCTCACCCTCTCCATTTATTTTAATTCTTTTGGTGTTAAGCCTTTTATTGTTCAAATGCCTTTTTGTTAAAATTACTGTTTTATACTTATTCCCTATTATTTTAATTCTTTCAATCTCATCTCTGGGCCTATTGTTACATATTTTGGAGCTTGTTAATTACTGCAATAAAGATTGATTTGACTGGATGGGAACCCTCCTATCTGATAAATGATAGTGAACATTTGAAAAAAAAAAGTATTTAGAAGATTTTGAATTCTCTTTAACCAAAGATTGAAATAACTAAATATTTAGCAAATTTCCAGATGATACATTATTCGGGAATCTCTGAAATTAAAACAGGCTCTGCAAAAAAATGAAAGTGTCAACAGTATGGCAACCAAGAAGCCATAGAAATCTGGCCACAATGTGGTTCACCCTAAAATAAGAATAAATAATTTATTTATTTATTTCATCAAATTTATATAGCTGTCCATCTCACAGAAGTGACTTTGGGCAATATTCCATTGTCAAATAAAACCATAGTTTATTTTTTTTAATAAAAATCATTACAAAAATATAATCATTAGTAATAATTAAAAAGAATCATTACAAAAAGTAGAATATATAAACCATAAGACAGAGAGAAGTACAGCAACTACATATCACCTGCAATAGAAGACTCAACTTAAAATGTCGCCAGTTCCCTGGGACCCCCCAAACTAGATCTTGAGAGACTTCCTAAACATTAACAGGGATGGAGCTGACCAATTTCCAGTGATGAGGGGAAAATGTTCCATAAGGTTAGTGCCTCTTGGGACCTATCAAACGTAAGTCCCTTGCAAATGGAACTTGAAGCATGCTTTTTCTGCCATATCTAATAGGCCAGGCTGATGTAATTGGGGACAGGTGGTGCCTCAGATAATGTGGTCCCATGCCATGATGGACTTCAAAGATTAAAATCAGCATCTTGAATTGCACCAGAAAACAAACTGGCAGTCAATGTAGCTATAATACAGTGATGGTGAGGAAGTCTGGCTGGGACTGTAGAAAAGGT
>NW_015390004.1:33563-42040 GCF_001527695.2 Protobothrops mucrosquamatus
TATGGGGTCTCCTGCTTGAGCAAGGGATTGGATTAGAAGACCTTCTATGTTCCTTCCAGCTCCGCTATTCTGTTATTTCTGTTATTAATTAACAACATACTAAATGAAATAATCACATACTAAACTAATTGGGCTTCCAGGTCAGCAGACATTCCAATTTATATCACTCTTTCCAATGCTAGGTCTCAGGATAAAATGAATGTACAGTAGATTTGACATATGAACAATTCATAATTCACTGTCAACAACTGTAGCAATGATCAATAGCTTATTTGTTTAAGAGAGGACTGGAAAGTTTCATGACTTTGTGGCTACTGAATGCTTATATGAAATAGGATTTCAGGAATTTTTGAAAGGCTTTCTTCCTGGAAAAAAATGGGGGTCACAATAATAAACTGGGCACTGGACCTGGTGTATATTCAGTTTAATCCATGGGTGCTTCTCCATTCAATTTTTTGTAATCACGCACATACCAGACCATATGAGAAGGGTTTCTTAGGAAGCTTTGTCTTGTATTCAAGAAATGATACTGAATTTATACTTCTAAATTATGGGGGGGGAAAGTTCTTCTTTATTCTTTTTTCATCAGGTCACAACTTGAATATTATGTCTAGCCCTAGACACCACATTTTGAGAAGGATTCAGAAAATTGGAAAAAATTCAGACTAGGGCAGTAAGAATTATTAGGGGATTAGAAACTACCTCTTTGACAAGAGATTGAAGGACTTGATTATATTTAGTTTTGAGATTTGACATGAAACAACATGTCTGGGGGAGAGAATATGATAGTCCCTTTCAAATTTCTGAAAGGATGTTAAATTGAAGAAAGTCAAGATTTGTTCTCTTTCAGTCCAGAATATAGGACATGGAATAATGGATTTAAGTTAAAGGAAAGAAGATCCCACTTAATGTTATGGGGAAAAAAGACCTTTTCAGAAAGAGAAATTCAACAGTGGAAATAATTACATAGAGAGGTGGTGGCTGCCTTTTCAATGGATGTAATTTAACAGAAGTAAGACAGCCCTCAGTCTGCAATGCTTTAATCTGGAGGCTTGTATTAAATAGATGGTGGACTCGGTGGCCCATATATCCCCTTCTGACTTTGTGATTTTTGTGAAATTTGAAACGATTTATACCAAGCCATGTAACACTTCCAGCTTGTTCTTTGTTAATGCACATTCTTTTATATTTCAATTTTTGGAAGTTCTTTTCTCATTATTTTAAAAAATGTCCTAACTTAAATTCAGCGATTTTCTAAAAGATAAAGGCTTAATCAGACTATATCCAATACTTTCCATCACACTTCAGTCCACCTAAAAAAACATTAAGAATTATGCGGGTGTAATACACTTATAATAAAGACTAAATACCACCTTGTAGTTATAGATGATTAGAATCTAAGCCAGAATTTGGCACAAGAAAAAATGTTTGGGAGAATTGTTAAAAAATGTTTTTGAAAAATAGCTGGACAGCTCCTGTGCAACTGGTTTCCAGTTATTGAAGAGTAATACTGAGAATTAATAATACTGAAATGACCAGAGCTGTATGGCAGCCAATCATAGGTTCTCCAGAGAACCATGTTCATTTTTCTGCAAGAAAATGCACACACAGATTCTGGGAATGGATTAAAAAAGAAAAAGGGACAACATATTACAGTACTGCATTTTTAATCTGCCGCTAATCAGTAATAGGATATAACCATATTTAATTTTGCACAGATTTCAAAAAGGTCTCAAGGACAGAATAACGGGCTGGCATGATTTAGATTAAAATTGTATTTGATATAATTATTGATAATTATTGTTTTAATTCCGACCTCTGGGGGGGGAAAAAAACTATTACTTGCTACTTGTGTTTGTGTTTGAATAAATGAACAGTCAGTTTATTGTATGCTGGCTGGAGAATTCTGGGAATTGAAATCCAGGCATCTTCAAGTTATCAAAAGTAAGAAACACTGGATTAAATGATCCTCAAGATCCTTTCCATCCCTTAATTCTATTATTCTACTTTCTCCATAAATTACTTTTACAAAGAAACTTTTCTCTCTTCTTTTATACAGGACTTGAAAGGGTGGGAAAATCTGTTTTTTTATGTTAAATTTTGTAAGTCACAATTGAAATAGTAACTATATAGAGAGAAAATTGAATTTTATACTGATGAAACAGTATAAAAATATGATTGGTTTATCTATTTGAGCTGAGATGGGTGGCAAACAAATCAAATAAATAAAGAACACCTGTATAGGGGCAAGTGTCAGCAGCTGGTGGCATTTGACCAACTTTGTCTTAACTCAGAAACTAACTAAGGTTGTGCTTCCTTAGGGCATGTACAGGGACCATCAAGGAATTTCAGTTGTGTAGATTAGACTGAACTTGAGAAGACAATCTTAGAAGATGTCAGTGACAAACTACTTTTGTACTGTTGTCAGGAGAACTACAAGGATGTTTCCATGGACTCACTGAGCGTCAACCACAACTTGAAGAAACTTATCTTGAATTTTATAAGACACCAAGAAGAAAATGAAAACATCATTTGTATATTGGAAGTTATGCAGGAAACAGGAATGTTGGGGGGGGGGTGTTAAAAAAGCTAACACTGTGGCCAAAGTGAATCTGTTGTATTAATGAAAGCAGAAAGCCATTGCCAGCGCTAGCTTAGGAAAGTAACAGTCTAACATGAATATCTCATTGAACAAATCTTGTCTTTTTCTCTGTAAAGTAAGTCATATGGAGACTGTTAGAGCACAGGAAAATAATAATATGTAATGAATTGGCAGAGAAGACATCGGCTAAACTTTACCCCATCTTTTTCTATTTAACTGAGAACAGGACATTAAAAAGATTTTCTTAGTATAACAAGAACAAAACTACTCTACCAGATCGGATTTTTAATGTACGCACAGCCACCTTGTGTCATTTTGTTGAGTTTATTGTGTGTGAACAATGTTCCTTCTAACTATTAAGCTGACAGCGTTGAGTCAATATTTACAACAATGATCTCGCCCAGAAGAGCCACGAGGAAGTTGAAAGGCCATTGTTCCCTTCCAAAGAGCAGTTTCAGAATAACTGCCAAGGTAAGAAGAGTGCCATTCAAGTGGAAATGCTTATGCTCCATATTAGCTTTTTCAGATTACATTTTTCTCTTCCTCTGATTCTGCTCGGTAGCACACTTTACATTAGCAGTTTTGAGATGAATTTTAGATGAATTCTGAATTGCTCTAGGGACAACTTAACAGTAGAAGCCAAACTGAGCCGTAGTACCTAATGACTGGCAGAAAGAAGAATTTCTAGAAAATATATCTCGCACCCAGGGGAAGTTAAAAAAAAGATGGTGGCTGTGACTATGAAATCAAAGCCCTGATCCTAAAAGAGAAGGATTTCTATCATGTGGTTATAGCAATCTTGACTTTTTTGATACACATGGAAATTCCTGCTGGCATATGAACACCTTCCTTTCATCCCCTAAATAACAGCGACCAATTCAATTTCTTTGCCTTTGCTTACTTTTTCTTAGCTAAATATGAGTGTATTTCTAGTTTTATTATCATAAATATTACAGGATTTTTTTTTTTTAGTTTTCTGCTATAAGGATCTGGCACACTTCATCCAAGAGTGGTGATAGATCAATTTAAGTGATTGGATTTTTAAAACTCTACTCTGAAAAATGATTTATTGTTGTGTATTTAGAGGTCCTAGAAGTAAACTGAACTGACCCTCCTCAGTCCTTTCATCCAGAACTTTTTTGGGCCTAACTTTCTCTTTTGGGAGAGGCGTGTGTGTTGACCCCTAATAAAATAGAAATGGGGCATAAGTATTGTTGTTACAGCACTGACTCTAAATTCTCTATCTATCTCTCACTATCTCTGAAACTAAAACAACCTCATGATATGGAGAGAGAAGGGACAGGAGAATTAGTTTTTGTTTCATTCATTCATTCATTCATTCATTCATTCATTCATTCATTCATTCATTCAATCAATTTCTTAACAGGCCCTCTCCCTCAGAGAGGGGCTGTGCATACAACAGTTTATCAATCTTATTGTCTGAAAATAATGTCTAGGTCTATTCTTCACTGATCTTCTGAGCAAATTCTGAATGGACAACTGAAGTTGGTTCCATTGGCAGAATTCATGGCTATGAAGGCCTTTCCTTTGAAGGAAGAGACAGTGGGATATCAGCTTCTCTAGTTTGGTAATTTTGCAACCAGATCCATTTTTAGGCAGAATCCACCCTTTTGTTTCATTATTAAATTTGCATCCACAGTTTAAGAAACATGCATATTTTTTCCTGTGCAGTACAAGATAAAGGTTCTATTTTATTGATGATGAAAAATAATGGCTAATAATGCTGTGAAAGAAAAACTCCAGACTCTCATCAAGTCCAGGTAGACCTTGCTTAGCAATATCTCCATTGAGTGACTGTTTGTGTCAATGCTAAAAACGAAATCAGCTGAAGCCATTTTCCCTTCATTTTTGGTTGCCACAGAATTGGAAGGGGGGATGAGTGTTTTATCTTAGACATAACAATAAATTGTTCTGTGGGAACCAAGGTCATTGCTAACTGCATTTTGGCAGGCTGTAGTTTCCTTTAGAAAGCCTGCGCAAGTAGTTAATTGGAGAATATGATTTATGACACCCTGCTGGGGTGGGAAGTTTAACTTTGTAACTTTGTAACCTTTGGGGGAGTGTTTCAGTTTTGGGTTCACTTTTGAATGTGCCAATATTATGTAGCCAAATAAATATGTTCTCTAAGGAAATTCTTTTTGCTTTGGAGTTCTTTTTTTGGTTTCATCTTTCGGAACCACATGGCTTTTTTTTTTTTTGTCATAGAATGCCCAGAACGGAGTTCTGGCACCTTTTTTGGATGGAACCTTGTAGGGTAGGCAAGGCGAGTTGTATGTCGTGTGTGAGTTCTAGCACCTTTTTTTTTTTTTTTTTAACAAAAAAAGCACTGCAGAACCATGACAGTTTGAAGTTACCACAGCACTGAAAAAGTAATTTCATGACTGGGCCTTGCACTTATGACCCTTGCAACATCCTGTGATCATCGGATTGAGATTCAAACACTTTGCAACTGACGATCTTTTATGACCATAACAGTGTGCCACAATCATAAGCAATTAATAGAAAAGCTGGTGGTAAAATTGCAAGTCAAAGTTCCATGTCTCATTTTACACTGTTGTGATTCACTTGACCATTGCATAAGTGAGGTCATACATCTATCATGGCCACATGATGTCTTGTTTAACTACCAAGTCCTTTAGCAATGGAGTTGCTGGTCCCATCTGTGGTTGTTAAGTGAGGACTATCTGTGTAGCCAGTCCTCACCATCTCTACTGATAAAGACATCCCCATCTAAAGCATTCAATGCTGTTTCCAAGATGAAATACTATTGATAGTTCAATAGTAGAAAACCAGCCTTGCATGCAAGACAGCCCCAATTTAATTTTTACAGGGCTGTGAAAGTCTTCATTTTGAAAACCTGGAGTAGATACCAATCAGTAGTGATAGTACTTATGTGGACCAGAATTTAATTTGTCATAAGGAATTCTGCAAGTTGCTCTTCTAGAACATAGACACTTGATGATGTTACCTAGTCACGGTAATGAAATGTCTGCAAGAAAACAAGCAAGCTCAGAGAGCACCAAGGACCCCTCACAGAAACTTTTCCCTGACAAATCAGGTGAAATGGTCACAGTTATGAAGATAAATGGCCACTGTTGTTACAGCAGTGTGCACTGCATGCACAAATTACAATATATTGCAACTTTACCCCTGTCCCTAGAAAAAAATCCTGTAAATTTCCATGTCTGCAAATGAACTCTTTTGTGATACTCAATTAGGCAGCATTTGCAATTTGGTAATGCATAAGGTTTCATGCTAAGACACTTGTGAATGCACTCCACTGGGCTGTGCATATCCTGTGAAAGAAGTGCTTTGGAACAGATGGGAGTGGTGTGAAGCACTGCTTTCTGAGTGGCTAAAATAGGCAGATATCTTGTATTTGCTTGGAACGTTGGCTCTTAAAGCTGTACACTTCTGTCCAATCTTTAAAGACAATCTTTAGCAGCTCCTGAAGCTGACATTCCCTGGCAAGGGTGGAAAAAGATGTGCTGTATCTGCTTTCACCATCAGCAGAGGAGTTCTTCAGGCACATGCTCACATTCTATCTCTTCTGAAAGATTTGTACAGCACATAATTAGAAATATGTGAAAAAAAAGTAGGTAGGATAAGTGACTTAGTGAATTTTTCTCACTAACTAGCATCATCATTAAACTCATGAGAACATATAAGGGGGAATGAAAATAAAATTTAAAAAAAGACAAATTGCAAAGCTGGGTGAAGAACAGAAGACTTTATAACACTCCTGTGAGATGAAACAATTTGGTTAATATGCAGAAAAATCAGGCAAAGATGCAATGAAAAGCTAGAACAGATTTCATTTGGTTGTTTTTTTATATAAAAAAAACTAAGCATATTCCTTTAAATGGCAATCTGGTAAACTGTTCACATAATGTAACAGATTGCTGAAAAAAACCCTTATTCTGTTTAGTTAATAAAACATACAAAGCTGTTTTCCCCCAAATGAATATTTGTAATAAAAACAAATGGAAACATATCTAAGAGAACTTTTAAGAGATGTGAATGATTAGTGCTTCAGAACAAGAAAGATAATAGTGTTATTTGTTTTCTTTGTTAAAAAAATTCAATATCCCTTTGAGAATTTAATAATGTAGTTTATATTATTATTTATGAGACACAAGAGAGATATAAATTAGCACATTTGGCCAGTATACAACACCAAAACAGAGTTATAGCTTACATTTGGTACATTTTGAATTAGCTTTTTGAATATAGTTACAACTAGTATGCAAAAATAATAATAATAAACAAAATAGCTTTATTGTGATCACTGAAATCAGACACTTTCTGGTCCCTATTAATCTTTTTTTTAATTTCTAAAGTGTCAGCAACACAAATGTTTTAAAGTATAGAATAAAAATAAACAGTAAAAGAAAGCATACAGCAAGAATACTAAAATAGATCTTGAACTAAAATAAACAGCAAAATTATGAAAAACATACAAACTTATTACACCAATACTACAGTATTGGCTGAGAACTTAATAAATTCCTTATCTGTATTAAATCTTTTTGACAATTTTCGTTCTTGAACCAACTTTTTTCAAAAATGCAGCACCAGCTGTGCTTCATTTATACAGTAATAGGAATAGAGGATTTGGGGATGGCTGAATATTTTTTGTCAAAAAAAGCTTTTTAGTGGGTGAGGCAATTATCCAAAATAGATGTGGTCATTTCACATGTGTGGGCTGAGATGAAACTTTCTATCTCTTTTCATGGTGTTTGGAGATCTGTTTTTTCTTTATGTGAAACCTATTTTAAGACCGTCTGTGTATGTTTTTATCCTCAACAGGGAACAAAATTATGCTTTTGGGACCACATACTTTATAAATTTCCAAGTTATTTATGGCCATTAAACACAGAAGATTTGACTTTTTAAACACATAGATTTCATCCTTTCAATCTGTATAATATTAGGTTAAATATAATTTGACTTTGGGCTTATATACCACTTCATAGGGCTTTACATCCCTCTCTAAGCAGTTTACAGAGTCAGCATATTGCCCCCAACAATCCGGTTCCTCATTTTACCAACCTCAGAAGGATGTAAGGCTGAGTCAATCTTGACCCGGTCAGGATTGAACTCCTGGCAGTCGGCAGAATTAGCCTGCCATACTGCATTCTGACCACTGTGCCACGACGGCTCTTATTTGGATTGTTACTTAGGAATAGAGGATATTGACAGATCCTATATCCTATATTGACAGAGGCTGTCAATATGCTGCTTATGTATATGGGATAGCTGGTAGGATAAAAATAATATCCTGTCAACTTGCAAAGTGGTCTCTAGATTAGAGACCCTAGCTTACATAGACTAATATATGAGCATATCTGGAGAAACACTGGGCTATCATTGTGCTTGTGGCATATTGCCCCAGTGTGCCAAAACTGATCAATATTGTGTCATTGATGGTAGCAAGAAATTAGGCATGTTACATGAAAAGCACTGAAACTGTTAATTTAGTCTAATATTTTTCAACCTTGGCAACTTCTGATTGAGGCTGATTGAGGAATTCTGGAAATTAAAGTCCACACATCTTAAAGATGCTAAAATTGAGATACATTGTGAAAGTATATTTTTCCCTTTATCTTATTATTTCTTATTATTTTCCTGCCCTTAGCCTAATTTGTTTACCCTGAAAGGAAATAGCATGATGAGTATATATCTATCTATATAAAAGTACATTAAAAACAAAACACTTCTGGGATCCATACCAGAAGGCAAAGGTATATTGGCATCAAGGGTGCCTTTTAATTATTACAGTTCTATGTTCATATATATGAACCATCATTGAGCCAAGAATTATGGAATTAAAGAAAAAATCCTTTTGTTTTTT
>NW_015390004.1:42208-50437 GCF_001527695.2 Protobothrops mucrosquamatus
ATTTTCATAGCTAGCTTTAATTGGAGTTATAATGCACAGAATAACATCAGAGTAAAGGTTTGTGAAGTAGAAATTGTAGGAATCGTAAAACGTAATTAAGTTAAATACTAATGCAAGAAAAGATGGAAGGAAGAAATCTAAGGCTGCCATCACACTCATTATATGTGAAACTAAATGGGTGAATAAATAGTTGAATTAAAATGAAACAAGCATGCATAATTTGGTTGATGGATAACATACCACTCACTGCATAGGGTAAGATGGAATGAATTATTTTAAATTTATTAATATTTGATTGAAATGTTAGAACTATTCAGACACTTTGGCTAGAGGAATGTTAGTATCAAATGCAGTATTGAAAGGACATAATAATGTTTACAATTTAAGGTAAAAATAAAGGTTTCCTCTGTCCAGTTGTGTCCAACTCTAGGGGACAGTGCTCATCTCTGTTCCTTAGCTGAGGTAGCCAACATTGTCAAAGGACACTTCTGTAGTCATATGGCCAGCATGATTATATGCCCAGGCATACAGAATGCTGTTATCTTCCCACATGAACAGTTATCTACTTGCGTTTCAATGCTTTCGAACTGCCAGGTTAGCAGGAGTTTGGCAAGTAATGGGAGCTCATCCTGACCCGTGCTTGGGTCTTGAATCCAGACTATCAGCTTTCCAGCTGATAAGCTCAGTGTCTTTAATCACTGAGGCATCGGCCATCATGCCCCCTCATTTATTTAATTTAATTAAAAATATTTTTTTTAAATTTACAGTTTATTTATGTTTTAATATTATATTCTCCATCTTTGCTGATCAAAGAATATTAAGATATTTCCAAACATAAGAATTAAAGTATTAGATTGTTTCATAGATGGCTATGCTGATAGATGCTGTTGTTTAATTAAATATCAAATGATTTTTCTAAATCAAATGGAAGGTCTAGGTGGGAAAGACAATTTCCCAGGACTCTTCCTTTGACTGTTAGACTCAGAAGAATGTATGGTAAGAATACACCACTACCCTTCTGCAATTTAGGATTCTTGTACTGTTAAATGACAGAACTGGGAAGAATCTATATGGTTTCAGAAGATTTGGATGCAACAATTTATTTAATTAAATGTTGATACCACTCAGCTCCAGAAAGTTTCTGAGCAGCTGACAATATACAAGAGCCATGGTGGCACAGTGGTTAGAATACAACATTGCAGGCTAATTCAGCTCACTGCCAGGGATTCGATCCTCACTAGCTCAAGGTTGACTCAACCTTCCATCCTTCCAAGGTCAGTAAAATGAGGACTCAGATTGTTGGGGGTAATATGTTGACATTGTAAACTGCTTAGAGAGGGCTGTAAAGCGCTGTGAAGTGGTATATATTGCTATAACATCAAAATAAAATTATTTACAATAAAATAAGGAAATATAAAAAACCACTAACATCAAACACAGTTACAGAAGATATCAGACATCTCTAACAGACATCTGTTTCCTTATCTGGACTGCCCTGAAGGATAGAATCTGGTCAGCTTTTCTATGTAGGATGGATTAATGTTATCTTATTCATTTCTTCAAGCAGTAGCACTCCCCTTGAACTCTTCCTGGTTTTGAGTTTTTTCTCCATTTAGATGAAAAGAAACCCATGAGGATGGATGACTCTGTCTCTGCATTGTAGCCCGATCTATGCAAAACCCGACCCAGATTGATTGATTCCTTTTTTCCCCCTCATAAATTTCTTCATTAGTAAGATTAAATTTCTCTAAATGAACAAACCAAAAGACAAATCAGTTTCAATGTGTGTTCTGCAATTCCTTTGATGTTTTCCTGAATATTACTCTAATTTAACTATTGATAACTAATTATTTATGTAAGGATCTGCCACCTGCAATGGAAATTGTTTGCTTGGGTATTATCAAGAATTATTTTTTTCAGAAATAAATGCGCATTGAACATATAAACATGGCTGCAAAAAGTAAGGTACTAAACCACCTGATTAGAGTCAGAAATGTCTTTTTGCCTCTGTATTTTCTCTTCCCCAGATATTTAACCTTTCTCTTCCTATATTTTAGATTTTATTACACACTTGGAAACTATAGTGTCACTTGCTTATTTCACATTATTGTTCACATTTTTAAAATCTCACTTTGGATAAATTGCTAGTGATGCTTGACTTAATTAGCACAGGGCTTGATAACCGTTGACTAAAAATAAATACATTGCTTGTTGGTTCCACTGTGAAAAATATTAGGATTCATTAATAATTGTCCAAAACTAATTAATTTGAAATAGATATATTTCAGTTTTAAACTGAAATGCTGATGCTTTATTTCAGTTGAATCCCCCCCCACTCAAATTGGTATGTTGATATTAATTAAGTGTTTATTTATGAGTAGTCAGTATCGAAAATAGCCCTCTCCAGTAGGATTTTTACTCTGAGAACTGAAGCATCTCTAATGAATATGAAGCAAGTGTCCAGCTGTCAAGAAAAGATAGTCCATGGTCCCAATTAGTGATGTTGCTGAAGTATTTACTTAGTTTTTATTATAAACGTCTCCATCAAAACTGTGCAGGTGCCACAATAGCCAACACTGAGAAATTGATTATATGCTACCAAATATTTTTCAATTCCTAGAGACAACATATGTTTTCTCCAGGACAATCTATCCGTACTTTGTTCTTTCAAGTCTTCCAGTGGTGTATTCATTGACACTGTTACTGAATTCATCCATCTTGCTACTGGTTGTCCTCTTCTTCTCTTTCCCTCCAGCTTTCCCAGCATTAGAAGTCTTTTCCAGAGAGCTAAATCTTTGTATAGTGTATCCAAAGTTGGATAATTTGAGCTAGGTCATTTGTGCCTTGAGTGAAAACTCTGTCTTGATTTGTTCAATGATTCATCAAAAAAATTTCTTGGATGTCCACAGTATTCTCAGGAATGTTCTTCAACACCAAAGTGCAAAGTCTTCAATACTCATCCCTTCCTGGATCTTTAAAGTCAAACTTTCACGTTCACAGAGGGTTATAGGGCTTGCATGATTCTGCTCTTTGTAAGTATAAATATGTCACCATCTATACAGTGAGAAAGTTGTGACACAAATCAATTACTATCTAATATGAGAGCAAGTAACTCTGGATTTGAAAAAAAATATCCTTCTGGATTCCTAGATTCTGCATTAGTTGACATTTAGTGTTTTAAAAGCATCTTTTGTAATTTCAATGAGAGCAACTTACCTGATCCTTGTCCTTGAAGCTTCTATTAAGCCTTGGTGAGACCACACTGGAGAATTGGAATATGAAGTTTTTGGGATAGCCATTACAGAGAAAGACGTCAAGCAGCCGTTTTTCTTCTGTTTTTCTTAGTGCTATGGTACTGCAGTGTGTCCTGGACCTTCTAAAGAGGGTCTGGACACAGCTTCTTTTGTGTGTGATGGGGTGGTTGCTGGTCCATGTATATAGGTTTACGGTAGATGCAGGTTTCCAGTTCTCCATTGTCCAATCTCCTTACATCGATGTCAAGGAATGGGAGTCCGTTGTTCGTTTCTTCTTCACATGTAAATTTGATCCCAGGGAATATGTTGTTAAGTGTTATGTGGATTCACAATACAGATCTTGGGCCAGTCACTATCTTTCAGTCAAATCTACCCCACAGTTTGTTATGAGACAGTAAATACAACTGACTTAACTCCTTTGAATAAAAAGTGAGATATAAAAATGATAAAAGAAATGTTAATATCTATAATCCATAGATGACAACATTTTTGCAAATGTAATTGGCAACACAGATATATTTATCTAATATACAAATATGATTGCCATAACAAATTCCAAGTGTTTTACATGTCTGAAGTTCATTTTTTAGTTCAACGTATCCAGAAACTTTGAATGTTGGCATAATATTTATAGCTATATTCCTGATGGTGTGAAACACAACATATCAAAAGCACCCAAATCGCCTCTTTTTTTTAGAAAACAAAATGAAGATGAACAAAAGCTGCAATTCAGTTGTTTCTGATATAAATGGTATTGAACTGTACTTACTGCAACAAAATGGGCACATCTCCTTCATCAGCCTTTTTCATTTTCTGCTTTTCATCTTTCCCCCCTCATTATCCAGATAGCCTAATGACTGTATTTTACCTTTTCAAGTCCTCTTCCTTAAAAAGAAAAGAAAAAAAATCAGATCAGAGATGCTCTTTTTGATTTGCTTTCCATCTTGCTGACTTTTTTTTAAGGGTCTGCCATTATACTGGACACCAAACATGAGCAAAAGTGTATGAAGTCTACCTTGCCTTTAATCTTCATATCTTTTGTGAAGATGAAACTCACTTTAAGGTGACCCATCTTTTCTTTATTTTGGGTACCATTCAGTCTTATGAACAAAGCTCCCCAATCTTTATGCCTGCCTTTATCCTTTTTCAGGACCTCTCTAAAGTTGTGTGTTAGAGCTGGGCTAAAGATAGAACTTCTGTATCAATGGACTCTGCTGGGCAATTACATGTGCACTTGTTTCATGTTAGTTATACTGATTGCACAATGGGTGTGACCAGGCCAATCTCCCTGGATTAAATAACTGGTTTTGCTCTTCATGCTATTATTGGTAGAAAGGCCCTCTTCAGGGTTAATGCCTTGCCACAAAGCAAGACCTGTGTTGTATCTACACTCCAAGACAAAAATATTTCTTGGATCTTGGGTGAGATGACAGCAGGGATAACATTACTGTTCTGAGTGTTAGCCAAAGGCCAGTTGCATTTATTGCCCTGATTTTGAGATGATTGGGGTTTAAGAAGCAATTTTAAGCTGTTACTCAGCACTGACATAGCCCATAATAGTTATAAAAGCTGGGTCAGCTATCTGGGTCTGCTTGAAGGAGTGGAATTGGTGCATTTGTTCAGCTGTATTTAATCTAGCCCCTGTGAATTGATGAGAACTGGAGATTTTTTTGTAATAGTAACACTGTATGTCTTTTGAGAAATAGCAAAAGTTTCAAGGATAGTGAACAGGATACATATGTGTGAAATGGCAAGAGAGCTTTTTCAAAAGCATTATGGGATTATATAAGATCTTTTCATTGCTCCTAGAACACCATTCATTTCTGAGAAGTGGTGTGAATGTTTGAGAATTGGAATGGAAAGGGAATAAATGTGATGTAGCCACTAGAAATGTCAGCCATGCACTGAAATAGCTTTCTTTGGAATGTGCAATGGTTTTGAACATGAAGTCACATCATCATGCTGAACGCTTCTTCATCTTTAAACCATATTATTTCTGCATGAGTTTGAGGCAAGAAATGGGGAGCTGGGAAATATCTAAGTGAAGTATTGCTGCTCCATTAAACTGGAATTTAGCCAAGCAGCCCCAGTACTTCAAATGGGCTATTAGTCTCTGCTTCTACCATCTTCTCTTAAATTGATTTATTTTCCATATATCATTGCATAAGAGTTTTTTAAACATTACTTTGAGCTCTGAAAAATTTTCTGCTTATATGTAGCTTGAACAAAGGAGAAATATTTTTAAAATGTTTTTTTTTCCTGGAGCAATTGCTAAGTATTAGCTAATGAGGGGTTTCTTCTCAGTCCTCTTTGAAAGAATTAAAACAGGTGAAATAACCATTCCTTTATGCTTTTTCTTCCAACCTCAGGTTGTGCTTGTCTGAAAGACTTAACTGTGCTATTAAAATTTAGTAGCTTAGCTATTTAATGTCAGCTGGGAGAGAATTATGACCAAATATTAGCATAAGTGGCTGGATGACCTTTGATTTTTTTTTCCTCCTGCTTTCTTAACTTTTCAATGAAATTCATGCGATTGGTCTTTCCAGAGAACCGGCATGCTTTGCAAATGATCTTTACAACATATTGTGTGCAAGTTGCATTCTGCTGATGATAATGGAGTGCAGTGAAGCAAGCAGAGGTGGCACATTTAGAGCTAATGGAAGCAGCCACATATGTCTTATGATTAAAAGTGAGAAAGTGTCTAGAGTTGTTAATTTGTCCCCCTCCTTCCTCTCCAACTGAAATGGACTAGATCCTTCATTGAAAAGAATGAGCCTCACTGGGAAACAAGGTCCAATTAAACATGGCATTCCCAGGAGGGCTATTGGGAATATCTTGAGTCACTATCATTAATTTGCATACTTTATTGCCTTAAGTTAAATGGAAGAGTATTAAAATTCCATTTCTGTCTATACGTCTTTCTTTGGTAATAGTCTCATTATTTCATTTTTAATAAGAGCTATAGCTCACATGCTTGTAAAATCAGTATAATAATATATCTATGGAAAGATATGGAATTGGAAAGACCAGGTAGGATAGAGAGACATACCTTCTAGAGTTTTTGAAGGCTGGGAATGTGCAGTATTTATAATGATAATGATAATAACAATAAAAAAAATTGGAAGGGACCTTTGAGGACATGTAGTTCAACCCCCTGCTCAGGCAGGAAATCCTATACCATTTCAGAGAAATGGCTGTCCAATCTCTTCTTAAAGAGTTCCAGTGTTGGAGCATTCACAGCTTCTGGAGGCAGGTTGTTCCACTAATTAATTGTTCTAACTGTCAGGAAGTTTCTCCTTAGTTCTAAATTGCTTCTCTCTTTGGTTAATTTCCATCCATTGCTTCTTGTCCTGCCTTCAGGCGCCTTGGATAATAGCTTGACTCCCTCTTTTTTGTGGCAGCCCCTGAGATATTGGAACACTGCTATCATGTCCCCCCTCATCCTTCTCTTCATTAAACTAGACATACCCAATTCCAGCAACCGTTCCTTATATGCTTTAGCTTCCAGTCCCCTAATCATCTTTGTTGCTCTTCTCTGTACTCTTTCTAGAGTCTCAACATCTTTTTTACATCGTGGTGACCAAAACTGGATGCAGTATTCCAAGTGTGGCCTTACCAAGGCATTGTAAAGTGGTATTATGAAGAAAAGGAATGCATAAATGGATAACTGCATGTTGAAATGTGTATAATTATAATTTTGTTTGCAAACATTACGTATTTGCAAACAAAATTATAATGGGAACACCTGACTGCCACTCTGTCCCCACATCTTTCTTTTTCTTCTGCTAATACCACTCCTGTGTCTTTGTAGTGGCCTGCATACAGCTCCATTAGTCTTTGCCTAACCTTCAGTTATAGATTACAAATCATGCAAGAAGGTTCAACAATCCTTCTTGTCTCTGCTCAGATGAAACTTGCCAAACACGTTTCCCTTGTGACTTATGGTTAAATCATGATCTGAACCTTGAGATCTCTTCATTGCATTATGTGTGTTTAACTAATGAAATTGGCTTCATTGGAGCTTAGTTTAATAGGCCTGGGTTACAAATGAGGCTTCAGTTCCCATTAGCATACATTTTAAATTGGCCTTTTTTCACTGTAAATGGTCACAATAACTTGGCCTCTCGGTAAAAAGGATGGCTTATGCTTTCCAGTTTGCACTGCTTATGAGGGTGATTGATTTAAATGGTTTGACTAGGGCTGACCTATCAAATATTTTATTTGTTGTTTTAAAATCTATCACTGCACATTGGCTTTTTTAGCTGCATTATCAAAGTCACTTATAAAGAACAGAAGCATCTGCAGGTTTAAAAAATGTCAAGATGGTGGGTGTGGTTGTGTGAATCCCCACCTTTTTTAACATGCACACATATAAAAGGAGGATAGGACTTCAACTGTGCAGTTGTGTCTATTCTCTTGGACTCCCCCCCCCCATTTCACAAAAGAATACTGGAAGGCCCATGAATTTAGGAGTATAGTTTTTGAGAGAGCATGCTTAGGAGTCTATTATCTTTCTCAATTTTGGTATGCCTATACACACTCCATTCTTTTTAACTTACTGATAAAATTCGGCAGCCTCATAACTATGTGCAACCATCAGGAGGTTAAGTATCTCTTCAATCTTCTAATTTTGCTGTCCACTAAGCACAAAATCCTATGTCTATTTTCTCCTTTGTTTATGTGATTGGTGTATATGTTTAGGGCTATGCAAAGCATTTGAAAGAGGCACTTTACAATATATTTTTGAAAGAGGCACTTTACAAAAAATTTTCGCCAAGCCCTGAAGGCCCATCTATTCCGTGCGGCCGGCCTGGCGTAGTTTGATTATGTTTTAGTGGGGTTTTTTGTATGGGTGTGTTTTTAGAACAGGCCCGTTATTTAATTTGATTTTAGAACTGCCTATATTTATCATGGTTTTTATTATCGCCTGTTCACCGCCCTGAGTCCCGTAAGGGAGATAGGGCGGTATATAAAT
>NW_015390004.1:51383-56584 GCF_001527695.2 Protobothrops mucrosquamatus
ATATTCCACCATTCTATGCTTTTTTTGAATATAAACAATCCATCTTCTCCATATTAATAAAAATTGTTCATTTGAATGATTCTTCAGATAAGCCGAAATTTTTGCCATTTCAGCAAGATGCGAAACCTTCAATCTCCAGTCCTCCATTGTAGGTAAAACTTTACTCTTCCAATTTTGAGCTATCAACAAACGGGCAGCAATATTTTTCAATTTCAGGAACTTTTAAGGCGTATTGACTTCAACTCCCAGAATTTCCAAGTCAGCACTTAAAATTGTTGAGCTTGAGAAACATTGAGTTAAAGCAAAGCAACTGTGTGTCACACACGGGTGCTGAGGTGGCTGGGAATAGTTTCCATTCAATCTTAGGGAAAAGATGTAGGTGCTTTAATGATTTGGAGAGAAAGATTCCATTTATCTGAACACACTGCAAAACACCATCTTCAAAGGCTTTGCCTCCCCTCCCAGTGTGTAATGTGTAGGAGAATGTGTGTTTGAGATAATTGTTTGTCTTGTTTCTTTTGGCCTTCTCTTTCTCCATATTTCTTCATTTATTTTAAGCTTGGACACCAGCACAGAGATGTAAAAGGGAAAGGATGAAGAGTATTAATAATGAGTATTATAATGATATGGAATCTTTACTGTCAATGCTGCATGCTAACTGGAAATTCTGGGGATTAAAACTCTAGGACATTTGACAGGCATCAGGATAGTGTTCAGCAATCTTAATCTTATAGCAGTACATGAAAGTATGAACAGAAATTTAACTCTGCTTTAAATTAGCAGCTAACTGGTGAGTTAACAAATCTATCATTCATACTTAATAATTTCTAACCTGATGAAAATTAGTTTTTCTGGTAGCACAGTGCCTTCCTCCTGAATGTACCACTTTTTAGAAACCTAAATTTTGCAACATATTATAATACATTATCTAATATTCATCCTGTATGATCTTTTTTAAAATAATCATCTAAGTTTCACATGTACAGAACAATGACAAGCCCACACTTTCCTGACTAATTTCAAGCATTTCTACCAGTACTCTTCAGTCATCTGCATAGTCTCCACTCCCAAATTCTCTAACCAATGAACTTCCTGTGTGCTAAATATATCAAATTGAATGTGATTGCTATAATTTCAACATTTGGGAATTATTTACAATCAGGATTCCTGAATATATTTAGTTAAACACAATTGCAGTTTTGCTTCACATCTTTACTATCAATATACCCACAGGGATGGGTGGTAGAAGTGCACAACCAGCAGTTGTGTCCTTATCTTTCTTCCACAGTTAAAATTTCTAATTGTCTGAATGGCACTTAAGATTTATTTGACAAGGTTTTACTAAATTACACACTTAGATTTTTTTACAATAATTTACTCTCAGTAGATTTATATCTGTGTATATTTGTTCCATATCTGACATATGTATTTAATCTGTTTTATCAAACTTCTGTATTATTCTCTAATGTAAAAAAAATCAAGAAAATTCACATCCATTGTCATATGGAATGTTTCCTAAGAGTTTTAAATGAAATGAATCCAGAGGCAATATCTGAACAGAAATTGCATCGTAAAATTTGTAGATATACTGATAGGAAAACTGGAAGATTCATTAGTTCATTAGAAACATAGGCCAAATGAAAATTTCTATCTTGACCTAATATACAGATAACCACACTGTCTGTACAGCCTAGTTATGTGCATTTCATTTGTTTTGCATTATTCCAAATGTGATTGATTCTCTTAATATTTTTTTTAAATAATGGCCTTTTAAAGCCTGTGTTTATTGATCAGGCCAGATAAGAATAGGTTTAGAAGAAGACGAGTGAAGGCAGCTGCAAGACCATGGAGGAGAGCTAAAACAGTCTTCCAACAAGTAAAACTGAACTATCTGAAGAGAGTTGAAGGCTGCTGTCCCAGCAAACAACCAGAAAAGAAATCTAAAGAGAGTGAAGGATAAAAGACTATGGTGAAAAGGAACTGAAAGTTAGGAGAGTGGCTGGAATTAATACAGCATCAACAAGCAAAGAATCACTCATCCATTTTGGAAGACAGTATAAGTTCTTGATTTATAGTCAGCTACTTGTAGGAAAAGGAAAAAAAAGCAATAAGACTAGGGCACTCTGTGAAAAAGTTAGTAAGTTAATTAGGAGTAAGCTCCTGTTGGAAATAGGAAATGGACTAAGAAAGGTATTGACAGAGGAAATAGGTATAGTACTTTAAAGTTAGTAAAACTAATATTAAACTTTAATATCTCCTGAGCACAAATAAACTTCTGTATGGCATACTCCATTTAATTCTCCAGGGAAAAATTGAAGGCAAACGAGGTCCAGGCAGAAGAAGAACATCATGGCTTCAAAATCTAAGGGACTGGTTTGGACAAAACTCAGCAGCACTTTTTCGTGCGGCGGCTGATAAAAACAGGATCACCAACATGATCGCCAATGTCCAATAACGGATATGGCACAAGAAGAAGAATAATGGATGAAGTATCTTCCTACTGTCATCTTGTACCTGTATATTCTAAAAATAAACCTGCAACCCCAACTTTGAAATTTTCGGTATATCTCTTTTGGGAGTATATTCAGTATAACACAACTCCTTTGGATGAATGCACATCTAGAGGAGCCGTTTTTAAAACATTTATAGAATTAAAAGAAGTGACTTTGATTTACCTCATGGTGCTTTTTTGTAGTTTATTGAAATTCAACATTCATTGTTTAATCTATTTGATTCAGATGTAATAACTGATTTTTAGTTCCACAGTGGTTTGACAGGTTTTTGAAGGGATCCATTGCATTTTTATTGGAGAAGTATAATTTGCTTGTTAGGAGTTGATGAATTTGGCATTATTCATGTGACCTCTGGAATACTGTGCTTCAATGTCCTGGCCTGATAAAACATTTGAACATTGCTTTACATAAGGTGAATTTAGCTTCCTATTACTTAAAAACCAAAATACATTGCTTCATGTATATTTAATATTTCAGAGAATGTTTAATTGCCTTGCTGTTGAAGGATTTGGAATGTTAAAAGATGTGATGTGAACTTGTGCTCTAATTGCCTCTTCTTGGGATTAAAAGAAGGAGTTTGTAAATGTGATTCCATTGCTATGTATTAAAGATGCACTTGTTTGTGTTCACTACATTCCTTGTATCTGTAATTTAATTTATAAAGTATTTGTCAGTCATAGGAACCAGTTAAAAGAATTATTAGACAACAGTGGAAGAAGAAATCTTCCTTGTTTGCAGAAACAGATTGTTTGATATGTAATTTGTCTACATTTTTTAAAACTGAAAAATCAAGGAAGAATTAATGAATTGAATGGGAGCTGATCCATTTATAATTTTCTAATTTTTTATTATGATTAGTAATTTGATTTTATATTGTTACTACTGTTAATATATTGTCTGTGTACTTATTCTTAATTAATTCAATAGGATCAAATCAAATAAAAATATATACAATATAACCAGATTAGACCATTCCATTCTCCACCAATGATTCATGCCAAGGACAAGACAAAACATCATAAGCCTTTAGCGACTGAATTAAAAGCTTAATTCTGTGTTATCTGCTCAACCATTACGTTGGGATATAAGGTTCTATGTACCTAAGAAAAAAAGGTCCACACCTCTATTTCCTTGCTGACTTCCACAGTGTCACTATAAAACATGAGGTATTATTGTTGATGCCTCAAGAAGTCAATATGTACTTCACTGACTATAGTAAGGCCTTCAATTGTATGTTGATCATGTAGAGTGTTCTTAGTGTCCTTAGGAAAATGGTAATCCCAGAACATCTCATTATCTTCATGCAAAGTTTGCACGCAGGTCAAAATAAGCCACAGTCCAGATAGAATTTGATGAACCAGACAGGATCCAAATTGGCAAAGGAGAGAAAAAAAGGCTGTGTACTATCTCCTTATTAATTCAACCTATGTGCTGAATATATATTGAGGGAAGCTGGACTGGAAGAAGATGAATGAGTTTTAAAACTGGAAGAAGAAATATCAATAACTTCCACCATGCTGATGACATCCTTTGAAATGCAAAGGATCTCAAAATTCTTAGTAACGAAAGTCAATGAGGACAGTGAAAAACAAAAGGGACAACAATTGAATATCTGGAAGGCCAAACTAATGATAACAGATGCTAGTCTTAGAAGAACTGGTAGAGAACTTCTACTTTTTAGGTTCAACTATCAGCTTTTTACTTAACAACCATGTGATTTGCTTGATGCCCACAGTATTTCACTTAACATTTATGGCAAAAAAAAGTTTTAAAATTGGATGCAATTCAGATAATAACTACATTGCTTAGTGATGGATGTTTCTGGTCCCAACTGTAGTCGAGGACTACCTCTATGTGTATTTCACCAAAATGCACAATACTTTACCAATTACCATGTATTATGTTGCATAACATATGTTGCATACAGCCCCTGATATCCCTCCCTAGTGTGACCAAAGGTTGTTCTGAAACTGTTTAATAAGGGGAATTTATTGAAGATATTACAGTGAATAGAGAGGAAGTATGCGATGCTAGTATAATATGATCTCAAATATACCAGTATTCTTGTGGTTATTGCAAGACAAAAGAGTTGATATTTCAGTGTACTTGCAATAATCCAAGCAGATCTGCTTCATTCAAATTTGTAGATCTGAAGCTCAGGCACCTTAGTTAAGAAATAATACTGTCATCTACGTAAAGATTAAATGAGAGTTAAAATATACTTGATGAATGCATTATGAGTAAAATTAAAGTCATCTCATAGCTTTCTAATTTAATATAGCCCTTCCCAATGCCACTTTGACTTTGTCAACATATTTTACAGTATTGCTTCATCTGTACCGTTCATGCTCATTTATCTTGCATGCAAGTATCAAAGATCCACTCCTTCCTCAGATGCAGAAATTTGGCTGCTTGCATGCAGTGTCAGTTGTTTGAAATTTTGCAAGGACAGCATTGCTCCAAGCGACTTGTTTTATTGGTTCCTAATTGTATTAATTCCATATGCTGCTGTATATTAATATGGCTCTTATTCCCCTTTGCCTTCAGTAGGGATTTTTTTTAAAGTATGATTTATTGGCAAGCTCTTTATGCTACAGGCATTAAATTGAATATGGGTTAATTGGTAGAAGTTCTGAGGGAGTTTTATGAAGAGATCAGCCCTTTTATTGCTATATATAATGAGCTTCC
>NW_015390004.1:56776-63599 GCF_001527695.2 Protobothrops mucrosquamatus
GTATTAATTCCATATGCTGCTGTATATTAATATGGCTCTTATTCCCCTTTGCCTTCAGTAGGGATTTTTTTTAAAGTATGATTTATTGGCAAGCTCTTTATGCTACAGGCATTAAATTGAATATGGGTTAATTGGTAGAAGTTCTGAGGGAGTTTTATGAAGAGATCAGCCCTTTTATTGCTATATATAATGAGCTTCCGATGGTTCACTGAGTAGACCTCCATCCACCACAAGGGAGAGGATTTAAGTCTTAATTTCTAGCTGGCTCTAAGTGGTTGTTTCCCATTCAGCTACTAATCAAGGGCAACACCCTTGACAAAGAGGGAACAGCAAGGGCAGGAGCTGTTGTGACTTGTGCTTTGGCACTCTTTATCAGTTGTAGCAAAGGATTCTCAATCGGTTGAATTTAATGGACATTTGAGTGTAATGAACAACACCTTCCTCAAACATTCAGCTAAAATAAAGTTAGATTTAACTAGGCCATATCTTTCATTACTTGAGGCTGTAATAATTAGTGTAAACCTTATTTAAGGCAATAGGAGTAACTTCTATGAACCTACTGAAGAGGTCAGATTTGCTAACTTTTTTTTTTTAAAAAAAGAATAATCTCCAGTAGTATTAACCCAGTGGTTTTCCTTTTATGCTAACATTCTTTCTACTAGCCTCTTTAATCTAATACAGGAGACCACCCTCCTGTTATCTCGCCTTCTTCTCCAGGACCATTCAACTTTGGAAAGCAGACGAGTCTGGCTCTTTCAACCTACTTTCTCTGCCTGCTGGATCTCTGAGCCAATCCCTAGCTTAGAGACCTATCTTTGAAGAGAGATCATCTTGAATAGCAGCTACTGGTACTGTTGGCAAAAAGAGAATTGTGTGAAGTAGCATAGAAAGACTCTCTCTTTGATGCTTCATGGCAGAGTTCCTTCCTGATGCAAGTCAACTATTACTTTAATTCTTTTTTTATATAGATTTATAATTATCTTGAAAGAACGCTAACTCATTTTCAAAAGGAACTGGAATAACAATTGACAGCAAACAAATAATGAGGTCTTTATCTAAGCTTCTGATAGGTGGTGAATGGAGAGAGTTGCAGCTGGATAGTCCCTTTTGCTACCAGTGACCTCTGGTATCAGTGAAATGGAAGGAAAGAACACAGTGGAGGTTGTGAGTGGATGCAGGATCCCTAGGACTGGACTTCACCGAAGGGAAAGTGGGGGTAATCATGATAAACATCAAAGGGGTGGAGATGGAATGGCCCCCAAGGATCGTGAAAGGGTGAATCAGCCGAAGGACGGGAGGCGCGTTCCAGCCTGGGAAAGCAGAGGACGCCCACCTGAGATACGGACACAAAAAAGGGGGGAGGAGGGCGGCAACACACATGTAGGTAAAGGAGGTAAGGAAGAATTAACTCAGTTTGCAGATGAGGCCAGGATTGGCCGGCCGGGACCTGTCACGAGATCTAGGAGCCGTGCGCAGACATGACTGTATTTATAAGCAAGCTCTCCCAGCATCCTGATTATACCCTGACGATGATGGCAGTTTTAGGCCATCGAAAGCTTGGTTTTATTTATTAAAACTGTATTGTTTTATACTTCCTGGTGATCACTTTGTTGTCTTTTAAATATACACTTCTGGTGGCTATAATTATTGATAATGATCAGTATCATTGTATTCCTTAATTTAAGTTGGGGGCTGAACCTTCTGACTCAGTCCACATTGGACTTCTGAGGCTTGTGATCAACCTCCACAATTCATCACTGTTGGAACCATTGTCCTACCAGTATGCTAATTCAAGGCAGCTGAGTAAACACAGCTATCTACCTGCATTTTATTTAACACCAACACTTTGGCATCAGTTTTCTAACTGGGACCTGGAGGACTCTATTAAGCTTTACTAACACATTTGACAAAAGCTAACACATTTTCTTTTGAGGTTCCTAATTATGAGATGCATTACAAATTACTCTGATCACCATTGGAATCCATTCTGTCAGAATTTTTGTTTTAATGGCTGTTAGTGTGCAGGTATTAATGGTATATAATAGTAGGAATTGAAACAGAAATACAACTCTAGATGGACAGTTCATTTAAGTCTGAGGAGCTACAAAGGGACAGGTTGATTATATGGATGTTATATGTCTCATCTACTGCTAAGTACATTTCCATCTTTTGCAAAATATGGGCATATCTATTGTGGGTAGTTGATTATGTATTTAAAAGCAGACACAGAGAACTGCATTTGACCTGAAAGACAGTTTCAGCCCCAGGAGGTTCAATGATGACAGAGGGCATAGCTCAGGGGTAGGCAACCTTGGCTCTTTTATGACTCGTGGACTTCAACTCCCAGAATTCCTGAGCCAGCCATGCTGAGGGGAAGGGAGAGGTTTCCAAGCTGAGCCATGCTGGCTCAGGAATTCTGGGAGTTGAAGTCCACGAGTCATAAAAGAGCCAAGGTTGCCTACCCCTGGCATAGCTTAATAAAGTATCATTGTACCATCTATTAAGCCCTACCTTATGATGAATATGTTAGGGCTAGAATTAGGAAATGTTATTTTTATTTGACTCATTCAAAGAAACCTTTTTCCCCAATGCATAAAGCAAGCTGAGAAAAGGCTCCCTATGATTTCTGATTAATGGAGAAAACTTCTCTGATTATTTCTCATCAATGGTTAATCAAAGTTATGCTGCCTGGAATGTAGCTATTCTCTTAAAATAAAGGCTGAAACTTGTGAGGAAAAAACCAGAGGTTTCCCATTCTAAAGAGGACTATTAAGTAAAACATATATCAGACACCCAAGACCATCACATGATTTGGCAAGTATATTAACTTGGAAAGGCAGAGAAAGAAACTGTTGGAACATTGGTATGAAGAGTCTGAATTCCTACTCTGTAATGGCCAATCAACTACTATATTAAACTTCAATCTCACCTTCAGTAAAGATTCCAAATTAACCAAGTCTTGTCTGCAATCTTCTTCCAAATCTAGGCAAGAGTTGAATTAAATATAAAATGCCTGGAGATCTGTGATTTACTGCCTGGCCTGGTGAGAACTCTGAGAAATAAGAAACAGAAGGTGAAACTGTTAGAGAATGTCCATGAGCTAAACAGAGATCCTGCTGTGTATACACAGCCATCACAATGCAAGCTCTGCCCATTTCGTATGTATGACAAAGTTGGAGTTTTCATTAGAATGACACAGCTTCAGTTTTATCGTTCTGATGAAAAGTATCAGATTCTGTAGATGCCTCTGCTGTTTGAGCATGATTAAATCCACAATGGGGTAGTTCTTCTGCTTCAAATAATTAATGGGTTTCTTCTTAAGAGATCAACCTTGCTAATTAATGTAATTGATCTCTGGAATTTATACAAGTAAATTGCTTTGCTAAATGCTACCCATGATTTTGCTACTTTGACATATGTGTCCTATGGTTTTAATGGTCCCCTCAAATGACAGCAAAGCATTATGGTTATCTTCAAAACTTTACCATCTTTGGAGGACTGGTATGGAACAAAGCCCAGTCAGTTTTCTTAGATAATTTCAGCTGTGGAAATAGCAGGGAGCGCTCCCCTCTTCACAGGTAGACCTGACAGGAAGCATGATCAGATAAATAAATTCTATTTTATTGTAAAGCTGCATTGATGGAATCTTGCAAGTCTGAAAGTATTGTTCTCTCGCTATCAATTTTATAGCCTGATAACTTAGCAAGGATCCTCCCTGAGCCTCTTGCTCCATCCACTATGCAACTGACAGTTCCCTCCCTTTTATCTGAAAGTTCCCTAGGCAGCGTCTCTGGGCCCAGTCTCCTATATACCATTACAGTATCTTACAAGGTATACTACCCATAACTTAAGCTAGCCCTTCTGCATGTGGAAGAAAGGAGTTCTGCTTATTTTGCAAACTGCAGAAATTAATGGTGGTGGTAAAGATGGCGCAGACAAAAAAGTGAAGTTGTTCAATTCAATAGACAGCAGGCTAATAGAGATGATCTATATATAAATATAAATTTCTATAAGTTTCTACTCCAATCTACTGGCTTTCTGTTTTTCAAGGATTTTAGGTGTAGTAAAAGTGCTACATTCAATTTGCCAGCAAATTTGGAAAACTGCCAACAAAAGTACGTATAGTCAAGGCCATGGTTTTCCCAGTTGCATGTATGTCTGTGAAAGCTGAGCACCAAAAAATTGAGGCCTTTGAACTATGGTGCTGGAGAAGACTCCTGCAAGTCCCTTGGAATGCAAGGCGATCAAACCGGTCAGTCCTAGAGGAGATCAACCCTGACTGCTCTTTAGAAGGGCAGATCCTGAAGTTGAAACTCAAATATGTTGGACACCTAATGAGAAGGAAGGACTCACTGGAGAAGAGCCTAATGCTGGGAAAGATTGAGGGCAATAGAAGAAGGGGATGACAGAGAATGAGATGGCTGGATGGAGTCACTGAAGCAGTAGGCATGAGCTTAAATGGACTCCAGAAGATGGTAGAGAACAGGAAGGCCTGGAGGAACGTTGTCCATGGGGTCACGATGGGTCGGGCACACGACTTTGCAACTAATAACAACAGATGTTATTTTCCCTTCTTCACATCTTTAACACACATGCACACACACACACACACACACACAGAAGCAAAGGTTGTTTTTTAATATTCTCAATACTTTTAAATATTCTCAAGTTTTATTACAGTTATATATTTTATTAGTTTATTCAGTACAAGAATAAAAGAAACTGACCTAAATTCTTACAAATATAAATTTGCTCACATCTTTCTTTCTTTAGGTTAATCATCTTAAGGATTAGAACACCAAAGTATCATATGTTTTACTCAAAGTTAATGGTTTTTCTTTACTGCAGGTGGTCCTATCGTAGTACTCAATAGTTATGTTGTGACCATAATTCCCAGAATTCTTCTCCCACCAGGCTTGATCATCAATATGAGGAAGGCTGACTGCATCCACAGGAAACACTTGCCCTATGATCAATCCAGTGCCTAAGCTTTCAGTGTTTCTTTTGTAAAGAAAAAAGTTCAGAGAAATATTTTTCTTGACTGCATTTATATTTCTGAGAAATAAAGCAAAAGTAAGAGCTCTACAGCAGACATCAAACCATTGGTTAAGAAAAACGAATATTTCTGCTGAATAGAGAGCCCGTTGGGCCTGATGGTTAAAACACAGGGCTAGAAACCAGGAAATAGTGAGTTCTAGTTGCACCTTAGGCATGGAAGCCAGGTGCGTGACTTTGTGCCAGTCACTCTCTCTTTTGATTTCTTTCTCTTTGCCCTCTCTTTCTCCTTAAGGAAGTATATATTTAGATATGGTATAAAGTTTATGCTCTAATTTTCTGCTTAAATGTGCTCAGACCATTGGCTAGAACTATTATCTACTGCAATTTTCCTATTCATTTGTATCCATTCATTGGTAACATCTGGGTTAGCCCTCTGCTTTCTGCAAATAGTTTTTTAATGGTTGAGCATTAAGTCTTATTTTTTTCCACTTAAAAGTGGAATGCATAGAAATGTGATTGTGATAATAGTACATTTTTGATCCGTTCCTTCCTTCCTTCCTTCCTTCCTTCCTTCCTTCCTTCCTTCCTTCCTTCCTTCCTTCCTTCCTTCCTTCCTTCCTTCCTTCCTTCCTTCCTTCCTCCCTCCCTCCCTCCCTCCCTCCCTCCCTCCCTCTTCTGGGGCATAACTGCTGATTAAAAACAAGATTTTACTTCTTGTTGCCCTTTTCAAATCAATTCAAATAGGAAAGCTAGCAGTCATATCACTTATTACTTACATTAGGCACATTATTAAAATTTGTCAATAGCATTCAATTCAATGTTATGGATTATCACCATTGTATGTAATGTTTACATATAGATTCTAAGCCACTTTTATTTAATAACAGCAAGTTTACTCAATAATACAGAAAGACTAGATTTATCTGGAGCTTATTATCATTTTATGCACAGCTGGATAACAGTGAAGTAGAAGAACCCATTGCTTATATAGGTAGTTTATTTTTCTTAAAATACAGTATATAGTTTTAACATTTACTTAAGGAGACTGCTTTCCTAATGGAACTCATTGATGATGGGGCACATTTTTGGAAATGCATAAATGTGCAATTCTACTTAAAGATTCAATAGGTAGAAAAATAATAATTATTGCTAACACAATCTGGTCCTCTGTCAGGTTCATATGGAAATTTATCTGAACATTAAAAAATACAGAGGTTCTTATTTTAAAATATCTGATATCAGAGAACTTGTGGAATGTATCTGCATGTGATATCTAAAACAGTTTCAGGCCTTTAAAGTGTGTCTTTTCTATCATGGGACTTGTGGAACAGCATCTCTCCAGAGATAGAGATAGCTCCAGTCTTGCTGGCCTTCAGGAAAGAAGTGGCACCTGTTTTTTACACCAGACACTGGAATCAGGACAGTTGCCATATAGATTTGAGTTTTTACCAAGTCCTCAATGTAATCATCATCTTATTGAAAATTGTTATATTATTGCACTGTCTTTTTATTTTGTTTACTCAGAGTTCATTTTGATAAGTTGGCAAATATATGAAGTAAGTAAGTAAGTAAGTAAGTAAGTAAGTAAGTAAGTAAGTAAAGCCACTTCCCATATTATAATTCTTTTAGAGTACAATTTTCTAATTATAAGGCCTGACTGGAAATAATAGGAGAGATCATTGAAGAAAATGCTATTGGCCCAGAATTACCAATTGACATGGTATCTAGACTCAGTTCACTACAATACAAGGCCAACACATTATTTAGCATAGATCTTGAGCCAGAAATTCTTTATTGCTATTTAATCTACTTTAAATTTATAAAT
>NW_015390004.1:63712-66516 GCF_001527695.2 Protobothrops mucrosquamatus
AGACTATGGGCAATAACGCTAATCATATTCTATTATTTGTTATTTTATCAAGTAATAACTCGATCACAAATATGAGCTGCGTGATGGTCTGGAGGTGAAGACGCTTGCCTTCCATTCGGAATGTTGAGAGTTCAATCTTAGGCAGTGACAGATGTTTCTCTTTTAGGGCTCAAAGAGAAAATATCTGCTGCAAACTCCATGTAGGCATCAGAAGGGCATCTGTCCAGGAAATGCTCAGCTCCAATCAGTTGCCCTGACTCCACCCTGATACAAAGGGATTAAAGGGTCATAAAAAGAAAAAAAACTATATCACAAATATGGAAGCTTTGCAGATTAGCTTTCTGATGTAAGAGTGATTGCAAAACATTCCTAAGAAGAAATATGTTATGAGAAACAAAAAGTTTCTATTTAGAAATACCACATCTAGCCCCAATACTTAAACACTGATATGAAGGAGAGAAGCAGATTAGTTTGACTGGAGCAGAACTTTAAGATTGTGGAGCTATTATTTAATCCCAATAAAGTTTTATGGATTTAATAGCCTTAATAGTCAATTGACCACAGCTATCTCTACATAGTCATAAAATTAACTGTTTGCCTATGTATGGGACATATAATGATTTACTAGGGGTAGTGCTTGATTATCTTTAAGCAGAAAATAGTTTTATAGGGGAAGTACCTTTTTATATAGCTTCCTAATAATTTCACTTTCCTTTTATCACTATAATTTATGTATCATTTCTTGTGTGTGTGAATATACAAATCAGCAGATATTGATATGGTTCACAAATTATACAAAATTGTGGTTATGTTAAAACATAATTTACTTAATAAACCACACTTGCTTGGACACAGATATCATGTTAAGCAAAACAACCCATGATATATAAATCAAACTGCCAGGCTGCATGTAACTTATTTGGTCAAAACTAAGGAAACCATATTATAACATGATGTGAAAGAAGTCACCATGTAAGAACAAGCATAGGCAAACTGCTGAAAACATACCTAATTTCTGAATGTGAACTGTATGGAAAATTGTCTGCTGGCTGAAACATGGGTGAACTGTAGGCGAACATTTAATATTCTTTGGGCATTAAATAAAAGTTCTGCAAATGTTTTTAATATATTTCCAGTGAGCACATTATGCTAATACCACATCATGGATTCTACAGTTTTAAAATTGTCCAAGTAACCTTTCTTAGTTTTTCATGTGCAAAAATATTAAAACTACTGGACAATGGCTGTTAAAGTGTAACAATCTTAGCCTGTTGGAGGAAAAAAAGTAGTCTTGAAAATTTTGGCTAGTTTTAATTATAATTGAAAATACTTATCCTTTTTTATTTTTCTTTTATCTTTCTTACTAAAATTTTACTTAGCAAGTAATATTTACTAGTTACTTAATACATACATACAGTATTACTTAATACATACATACAGTATTCTTTATATGTACATATATACTGTATGTATGTATTAAGTAACTAGTAAATATTACTTGCTAAGTATATTCTTTATATGTACATATATATGTACATATATATGTATGTGCATGTGTATATTCCGTTCCATATATATTCATATTCCTAATGTTAAGCAGAGACATCCAATTCTCATTTTTCTGTCTAGATTCCCAGAAGATGTTATGCTGGGAAAGGAAATACAGCACCATCTATCATAATTTGCTCAGGAACATACAGAAAATTATATTTGCTGTTTTGTTAGCTTGTCTATCAGCCCTATTCTGAACTGAGATATTGTACTGATGCCCTTGGATATTTTACACTTTTTCAAATGCAAAATCCTGATTGATGAACAATATTTTTAAATGCCATGTCTGATAATAGTGTCCTGAAAAATCATGCTTCATGTTTTATGGTTGCCAACCAGTCAGAGGTATGGAAAGATCACAGTAACTGAGGAAATAATTTCAAAATTACAGATATGAAACCAATTTAAAGAGAACAGGAGCATGATCTGCAATCTTTTTGGCATAATCAATATTGCACCAGAACGGACTTCCGGTGGCAGGCGACTTCGTTGGACCCAGCTGTTTGCTGCCTCCCACCTGTTTCAGCGTAAAAGCCGTTTTGACAGCCAGCATCTGCTGTCAAACGGCTTGATACCCTTCCCCTGGGCATAAGGGGATAGGTGAGCTGCCCGGGGTAGGAGTTGAGTTCCCGAGTCGTCCCTTGTGGACGATGTAGGTTAGAACTCCTCCGGAGCACCGAGGTTTACTCCGCGATCCAGGATGCCTTCGCTTCGGCGAAGCTAGAAGCCGCCGTCACTGCTGCAACTTAAACTGAACTGTGAGTTTTTTGTAAGCAGACGAACCGACCCTGGAAGTTTGCTTTTTATCTTGGACTTTGCTCTAACTTGGTTAACAAGCTCTTCCCTATACTTGAGGTGGATTGAGTGAAAGTGAATTTAAAATGGCGATGGACTGATACTTTTCAGCAAGAAGTGAAAGTGATTTCCGGTCTGGAACTTTTGTTACTTTTAACAGGGTGGCATGCTTATCTTTTTATGCAGAAAAAGATTGATAAAACTTTTAGAAATCATATAATAAGGGCTGCTTTGTTAAGAGTTTGGCAAAAGTACTTTGTTAAGTTTGATGTTAAGCTTCCAATCTGGGTGATACCATCACATATCTTTTTGACCATACCTAGATGTGTGGTGATGGAGGCACCTTCATATAAAGACTTGTTATATCAGACTGGCAGTGGTAACTGGTGCCTGAAACCAATAGAAGTTTTGAAACAGAAAAATCCAGGCTTTTCTTGGCTTGTGTATAGACAAATTCA
>NW_015390004.1:68410-73951 GCF_001527695.2 Protobothrops mucrosquamatus
TATGGAGAAGATGGATTGTTTATATTCAAAAGAAGCATAGAGTGGTGGAATATAATTTAGGTTTTTAGAAAAAATTTTCTTTTCTTTTATATATCTTACCTACTCATGTAGAATAATATATTTTGTGGAGTTAGAGATGCTAATATTTGTTTACTTATATCTGAATATTATCCTGGGATTAGGTTTGGGAAGTCTGGGGGGGGGTGGGTTTTTTTTTATATAGCATTGTGTAGTATTTGTGAAAAAAAAAATTATGTTGAAAAAACAATAAAATTTTATATTGGAAAAAAAAAAATATTGCACCAGAACAGCTGAAATAGAGCTATCATTTCCATTTTCTGGAAAGTGGCAGTGGGCAAATAATTAAATGACAATTAGTGAACTAAAACTATCCTTTCCCTACCTTACCATCACTTGGTCCTATTACATGTGATTGCATACCTTATGTTCCTTTTGCATTATATCCTGCAGTTAACAATATGCACAGATAACTGTCACAGGGATGATTGTTAGCTGTCTGTAATTCAAAGCAAGGAAAGACAATTGTTGATCTTCAAGGTAAGACAAAGATAGAGAAAGAGTTGAACAAGTGGAAAGTTCTGATATGTGTTGGGCACAGAGAACAGAAGGGCTTAAAACAAGCAACCAGAATCAGAATCAGAATAGAGCTGGAAGGTACCTTCAAGTTTTTCTACTCCAGTCCTCTGCTAAACCTGGAGACCCTATCTTTAGCACTTTCTAGTACTCTTATCAATGCCTCTTCCAGGCCCAGCTATCACTCTGAAAGTATTTGCTCCCTTAATCTTCAGCTTTGTCACTACTCCAGCTTTTGATAGGATTTAGTTCAGGATTGAAGGCCTGAGCTGCCATGCTTGTGTGAAGCAGCACTCTGGGCAATGACAACTTTGTAGCCCAGTAGCTGACAGCTCGACAGGGTCTTAAAGAACCAAATCCCAAACTGTGAATTTTGTATCTCAAGAAGCCTGATTCATACATCACCATTAGTAACTATTACCCTATTATTAACATTCTGAAATAAAATTTACTGGTGGGGAGATGAGCCAACATTACCGCAAACATATATAAAACTGTGAACTTTGTATCTTAAGAAGCCTGCCTAACTTTTAAGTAAACATTCTGAATGATTAGCTGCAATGATCTCAGGAAACAACAGTGAGGAAACGACTATACTGTATTTCCTTTGAAATCATTTCATCAATGTTTCACTCTCTTTTCCGTGGGGGAAGGTGATCACTGTTTTTCCTCAGACCTAACATCAACTTTACATGAATTCAAATTTACTTCACTTAAAAATTTACAATTACATTTAAATTTACTTTACTCTGGGGTTAATATTTTATCTTCTTTCTTTAATACCATGAATTATTGCATTCACTCTAAGTTTTCCCTGTGGAACTTTAAAGTGACAGTGTTCTCAGTGCTGAAGATTCTTTGTCTAAAGTGGTAAAAACACTTTTGCTGGCTATTAGTCATTTATCCCAGACTAAAAGAAAAGTAAACTGAAAGCATCCACTCTTGGTAGTATCCCTCATCTTTGTTCAGATTCATTTCAACCTTCAATTTGTTCATTCAGTTTGTAAGAAAATTAGAAATTAAATCCTTTCCATTTGTTAGAGTTTAGAGTACAAATCAAGGATTAATGTATTTAAAAGATAGTTCCCTCTTGATATTGATAATAATTTTTCCCTAAGTCCCTTGTAAGATACCAGGAGAATATTAGTAATTATGTAAGCTCATCAGCATTTCTAGTAATTCTACATCTTATTTCATCAGTCTTGGTTGCTTGTGCTAGAGCTAAACAAACTTGGAAGAGATCTAAATGCCATGCATAGAAAGTTTCCCATCCTGCCCCATAACTTATTCTGACCCTGAGAGTTTTTCTATCTTTCCATTGTATTTTATGTAAGTTCCCAGAAAGAGGAATGCGAAAACCAAAACTAAAACAGAGCAAAGGTAATGCATCACAGGAGATAAAAGGAAAGCAGTTTCCAGTTTTGAAGTCCACAACTCTTCTCACTTAATATTTAATAAAAATTCCATCTCCCCATCTGAACCTTTCAGATTAAGAGCCACTAAGTTCTAAGGATTGTCTGGTTTCATAATTGCAGAAACACCTGTACAGAAGCCTTCATGGTGATTGTTTTTTAAAAAAATCCAGTCTTTCCCTATCAATTGCCTCCATCAATATGATGTTGCCATTCACATCACTGGCTAGAAGCCAAGGGGTCTGGATTTATAATCTCTCTTTAGACGCCTGTAGATTGAAGAATTTTGCCACATACATTTATCCTTTAAAGCATATACAAATCATAGTTGTACATAGGATAGGAATCCTAAAATATGAGATGATGATGATGATGATGATGATGATGATGATGATGATGATGATGATGATGATGATATGCATTCAATCATGTCTGAGTCTTGGTGATTCTATGGGCCAGGTCTCTCCACATCTTCCGGTCTTGCACTACTTCTTTGAGTTTTTAATGCTCTGGCTGGTGTCAGCTTTGATGGTCTCCAGCCAATCATATTCTTTGATGGCCTGGTTTCCTTTTACTACTAACTCTTTCATACATAATTGCTTTCTCCACTGAATTCTCCCTCATGACATGGCCAAAGTAAGTGAGATGGAGTTTCATGATTATGTCTTCTAATGACATGTCTAGTGTTAGAGCTCCAATACTTGCTTGTAGCCATCTTTGCAGGAGATCCTAAAATATATCAGTGTCATATTATCTGTTATCAATATTTTGGTGTAAACTTTCATGCCAGTATCTGTTGGACAGTGTTTAGTGACTGCAGTCTAGACAAGAGATTTTCTAATGTTTTGCAGACAAAATAATCTGCTAACAGTCCACAGGAAATAGAGCAGGGACTGACAGAAATTTCTTTATACCTTCTGATTGGTAGAGTTGGTTTCTGATTGGTGCAGATTGTTCCTGGTCTGATCCTGATTGGTCACTTTCATGTTATTGGTTCCTGATTGGTTCTTTCTTCATGCTGCCATATTTGAGTGCTAATTCCTGATTGGTTCTTTCTTTGTGCTGGGTTCTGGTTGGTTTGTATGAGCAGCTGAATCCTGATTGGTTCCATTGTCCATTTTGGTTGGTCCAACTTTCAAGCTAGGTCTTGGTGTGGTATTGAAAAGGTAACTAGGCTATTATCAATTAAATTTCTACAAATGGAAAGAGAAATTCATTAATTATTTTTAATATTTAGGCAATGCAGCTTCAATATCTATCTGCCACAAACATGTTTTGGGATCAAGATGAATTTCTTACTTACAGACAAGGATGAAGTAACAAGATCAACTCTGTCTGTGTAAGTGCTGTTTTCTGGCACTTGAGAAATTGGTAGGCAAAATTGTGATATGGGAAAGAATTTAATCAAGAAGATAATGTTCCTCTACTGATTTAGCAAGGACAGATATGTGTTGCTCTTATCATACCAAGTTATCATTCCTTTTGGAACTAACTTAGTTACATAAGGTTTCATGACCAAGAGGTAAGAGGCTATCAAGGCCCTGACTTGCTCTTTATCAAAGTCTTTTCTCTTTAACGTTTCAGCTGGCAAAAATTCCTTCACTAATTGCTCTTTATGGCACAAGATAGATATAAAATAGGTTTTTCATCTTAGACATCCATACATATATTTAGCCTTTGCATGCAATGTAACACTCATATTTCCAGCACAACCCAAGCAAAGTAACAATAACCAAAGCTTTCACTCACACAACTTTCCTATACTCATGTGGTTAAATGGAGAAGGTTTTGATTTAAATCTGTATCTAAATCAGTGCCTATATTGCAATATGTCTTTTATTTTTGCTATAAAGTTTACACTAGAGATTGTATAAATCTTGCTATAAAGTACTTACTTGAACATTTAAATCAGACACAATTGGAATAAATTGTTTCAGTTTTAAAGCAGCTACTTAATCTGATTTTCTGGGAAAATTTGTCATTCTCTTAACATATGTATGTCAGAGTGTGATCTGACATTAATGATATGTTGTAAAACATGTTGTAGAATATACTTTTAGTTTTATGGAAATTTCTGATGAGATGGTTTTAAAAATAAATCTAACAAAATTCAAAATATCAGGTTATAATATATATTATTCATACTGTCAAAAGTGAATATATGTTTTGTTGTTGTTAGTTGCAAAGTCATGTCCGACCCATCGTGACCCCATGGACAACGTTCCTCCAGGTCTTCCTGTCCTCTACCATCTTCTGGAGTCCATTTAAGTTCTCGCCTACTGCTTCAGTGACTCCATCCAGCCACCTCATTCTCTGTCGTCCCCTTCTTCTATTGCCCTCAATCTTTCCCAGCATCAGGCTCTTCTCCAGTGAGTCCTTCCTTCTCATTAGGTGGCCAAAGTATTTGAGTTTCAACTTCAGGATCTGGCCTTCTAAAGAGCAGTCGGGGTTGATCTCTTCTAGGACTGACCGGTTAGAATGCCTTGCAGTCCAAGGGACTCGCAGGAGTCTTCTCCAGCACCATAGTTCAAAGGCCTCAATTCTTTGGCGCTCAGCCTTTCTTATGGTCCAGCTTTCACAGCCATATATTGTAACTGGGAAAACCATGGCCTATACAATTACTTAAGCTCAAGGCTTGCCTCCATTTAAATATGATATAACTAAACTTTATATAACTAAAGAATTTCACTGCTATTTAGCATATGCTCAAAAAACTCTCATAAAAATATCTTCAAAACAATCTCTGCTCCTTTCATTCCTAGTCAATCATTGATAGTAGGCCTAATACAGAACCACAGTAAATCTGTGAATGGGGGGGGGGGGCAGGAATCTGGTGAAGTGATGAATATGCTGAACAAGGAGGGGATTAAGGTTGTACTTCACCAAGATGATTTTGGATTAGACATTCTCTCCCAGCCCAACCTGTCTCCCAGGACTATTACTGTGGAGAAAAATTGGAGAGGAAATGCTATGTATACTGCCTTGAATTCTTATATAAAGATTATGGGCTAGAAATCTAGCAAATTAAAAAACAAATGGAAGTCCTACTGCTCAAGATTACATAGTGGTTGCAACTATGATCATATATACAATATTTTATAATATGCTTATTTGAAAATTCTTCACTTCAGAACGCAAGACGCTTCTTGGATAAGAAGCAAAACATTTTTAAGAAAAAACAAAGAAAATCCAATTGCTTCTGAAAAAGCAACTTTGATACAATCATGACTTGGATGTCTGAGAATCTCCATAGACATGTAGAGCAGAGGTCCCCAATCTTTTGGGCACCAGGGACTGGTTACGTGGAGAGAGGTTTTTCCTGGACCGGAGGAGGCATGGTTTTGTCTGCTGCCTGCATCCCGAAGATGGGGTTTGCTTGTTTGTGCAGCCTGCTTGCTGGCTTGCTGTGGCCTGGTACCGGTCCATAGACTGGAGGTTGGAGACCCCTGCTGTAGAGTGCCGGTTTAGGGAAGCTGATTTATGTTTTACTGAATTGTGCAAGATTTCCGAGTAGATTGTAGCTGATTACATCATT
>NW_015390005.1:0-2063 GCF_001527695.2 Protobothrops mucrosquamatus
GGTTTAATGATTGTGCTCTTCTGTGATGCCAAATAGTGGAATTTGAATAATTTTACACACTTTTTCAAGGGGTATGTAATTTTACTCATTAGCTGCACACCCAGGAATTTGATGCTGGTAACCAGAATCATTAATGCACAGAGAAGTGTGGCTGTGCCTGCCTTTTCTGAAATCGACAATGATTTCTATGATTTTTCCGTTATTTAAAACTAGGCTGTTTTCCTTACACCAGTTCACCAACCCTTCAACCTCCTTGCGGAAAGCTCCCTCATTGTCATCATGAATAAGGACCGCTACTGTTGTATCATCTGCGAGCTTCACAATATGGGTGGTGGCAAACCTAGCACAACAGTCATGGGTGAACAGCAGCGGACTTCGGACGCAGCCCTGAGGAGAACCTGTGCTCAAGAAAATAGTATTAGAGGTATTTGTTCCAGCCTGTTGGTAAGAAAATCAAGAATCCAAGCACACAAAGAGCATTTAAGCCTAAAAGGCCCAGTTTGTCTACTAGATGCTGGGGAATGATTGTGTTAAATGCCGAACTGAAACTCTGTGGTTGAACTTGTACCTTTTAGTAACAGCCTCATTTGACTCGTGACACTTTTTCCCATATCAACGTTCTCCTTTTAATGCAATGCACATTTCAATGGTTATGCTTAATATTATGGGATGTTACTGTCCATGTCTCTGGTGTAACTGAGGAGGATGACTTATTCCATCCAATCAAGTCTTGTTTTGTACTTTTTCTACTATAAGGTATATAAAATGAAACCAGATTCTGTGTCCTGTATTCCCTCTTTTCATTGAGGGAAATCTCTTTGCTATAATAGACTAATAAATTGCCTTTAAACGATCATCCCACCCAGTGCCTAATTGCAGCAAGTGTGACATGGCTGAATCTGGGGCTAATTTGGCCTTAGTTGTGGGTGTGAAAGAGCTCCTCCATCTCATTCATATAATCTAAATGGGTTTTCCAAACGTCAGCACCATGTAAGGCCATCCTCAGATAGATGAAGTAAGAGAGGCTGGACTAGGACAGGCAAAGCCCCGGAAATCCAGCCCTTGTCAACACTGCCACCCTTAGAACGTGTGAATGTGGGTGTTAGCTCCCATGGAGGGAATTGTGTTGTGTGAACGGAAACAAGATGTTGCTGAACTATAAACTCCAAACTTTCTTACCAATCAGCCTCTGCAGTGCCTTCGCCAGCCTACCTGGGCAGGTTGTTGTGCACTCTAATCTAGGGCCAGACAGGGCCCCGCCTCCTTGGGAGGAAGAGCTGCCCTCCAAAGGAAACCCGGGGTAGGGCATCTCTGGGCTGCAGCGCTCCTGAGGACCGGCAGGTGGAGTCAAGACCCGTCCTTTATTGCCCCCTGTTGGCCGGTGGGGGAGTTGCTGCTCGGCTCTACTTCATCTTCAGGGCCGGGAAAGGCCGTGCCACGTCCCGCAATAAAGAGGGCACTGGGGCCACTCAGAGCGGCTCTCGCGGGCGGTTCCTCGGCAGGTGTGCAAAGAAGGACACATGGGTCGTGGGGGCCGGAGCTGGAGGGATGCCTGGGAGGTCAGTGGCGCTGCCTTCACCGGCCACAACGGAAGAAACCTACAAGTGGAAATACTGTGGGGGGCAGAAGCGGAAGTGAGAGAGGATCCCGGCGCCATCTTTCTCGGAGGTGGAACAGAGCGAGGCTGCAGGCGTTCAGCTGGAATGGGAAGGAACGGAGATCGCTGATGACCCTTTTATATTTGTGGTTCATGCGGGCTCTGGAATTCTGGGAGTTGAAATCCACAAGTCATAAAAGGGGCATCATCGTTCTTCAGCTCTGGCCTAGAACAACCTAAAGGAGGACCCAGCGTGACCCGAGGCCGTGTTCACACAACTTGCTTCCCCACTCCTGACTGTCCATACCCAGTCCCCTGACATTGTTCAATAGGCTCTTGGGAGGCCAACTTAACCTGGCATAAGACAAGCCAAACTGAACAGGCTGTGTAAATGTGAGATCTTCCCTTTCCATTGAGGCTAATTGCAGGGACTCGCCCGGACAGTGAGCTGGGGGACTCTCAGTCT
>NW_015390005.1:5595-10105 GCF_001527695.2 Protobothrops mucrosquamatus
CACATCAAAGGATCCACTCTGGAGAGAAACAGAATAAATGCCTGGAGTGTGGAAAGAGTTTCAGTCAGAGGAGCAGCCTTTATACACATCAAAGGATCCACTCAGGAGAGAAACCGTATAAATGCCTGGAGTGTGGAAAGAGCTTCAGTCTGAGGGGAAGCCTTTATAGACATCAAAAGATTCACACAGGAGAAAAATCACATAAATGCCTGGAGTGTGGAAAGAGATTCACTCGGAGGGGAAGCCTTTATACACATGAAAGGATTCACACAGGAGAGAAACCACATAAATGTCTGGAGTGTGGAAAGAGCTTCAATGAGAGGGGAAACCTTTACATACATCAAAGAATCCATTCAGGAGAGAAACCGTATGAATGCCTGGAGTGTGGAAAGAACTTCAGTCAGAGCAGCAACCTTTATGAACATAAAAGAATCCACTCAAGAGAGAAACAGTATAAATGCCTAGAGTGTGGAAAGAGTTTCAGTCAGAGGGGAGACATTTATGAACATAAAAGAATCCACTCAAGAGAGAAACAGTATAAATGCCTGGAGTGTGGAAAGAGCTTCAGTCAGAGGGCAACCCTTTTTAAACATCAAAGGATCCACTCAGGAGAGAAACCATTTAAATGCCTGGAGTGTGGAAAGAGCTTCAATGTAAGGGGAAACCTTTATACACATCAAAGGATCCACTCAGGAGAAAAACCACATAAATGCCTGGAGTGTGGAAAGAGCTTCAGTCAGAGGGGAAACCTTCATAGACATCAAAGAATCCACACAAGCAGAGAAACCCTATAAATGCCAATTTAGCTTGGAACCCTTGCAGTTACCTTTTAAAAAAAATAATGGCTGGTAGCCAGCTCAAGCATCTTCAGCTAGCAAAAGCAAAAACCGGAGCTGGCTCGGCACTTGTTTGGCCATGTGGCCAGGGATAAAAAAAACCCCCCAAACTCTGCCAGCTTCTCGTAGCCCCAAACAGCCAAGGAAAGTCGGAGAGATAAAAATGGCCACCATTGCAGTAGAGACTGAAACCAAGTCACATGGCTAGACAGACCTTTTTGGTCGCAATTCTGAATTTCTAATGTAAGTACCCTTCCTGAATAAATTTAATTAATTTGTTTTTGTGAAAACTGGCTAAATGAACTCTCGTACCTGGGGGACTATCTGTAAATGCCTCCAGTGTGGAAAGAGCTTTACTGAAAGTCAAGGTCTCCATAAACATCAAAGCATTCACAGAGGAGAAAAAGCATATAAATGTCTGGAGTATGGAAGGAGCTGTAGTCAGAGGGGAAACCTTTACAGACATCAAAGACTCCATTGAAGAGAGAAACCATATAAATGCCTGGAGCGTGGAAAGGGTTTCTGTGGGAAGGGAAGTCTTTGTCAGCATCAATCCACTCGGGAGAAAAACAATACAAATACCTTGAGTGTGGAAAGAGCTTTATTGTTTGTGGACACCTCTATCGACATCAAAGAATTCACATGGGGAAAAAAACGCTAAATATGCCTGCAGTCTCAACGGTGCCACTGAAATAACAATAGCATTTAGGCTTATATGCCGCCCCATAGTGCATTACAGCGCACTCTGGGAGATTTCCAAGGTAAACATTATTTGCATATTGCCGCCAACAATCTGGGTCCCCCTTTTACCATCCTCAGAAGGATGGATGGCTGAGTCAAGGCTTGAGCGCTGTCAGAATCAAACTCCAGACTGTGGACAGTCTGCCTGCAATACTGCACTAAGAAGCTACTTGAATTTTTATCATAGACCTAAGTACAACTCAGTAAGACAGGTGCGAACTCTTACCCTTCATTGCCATCTCAACCTTTGTGTGTCAACATGAGTATATATTGTATTCTCAGCCCAAACATTCAGGAGTAAGTAAACTTATGTACAGCACCATTTTATTATTCCCTTTATTGCTACACTCTGTTTAATGATTGTGCTCTTCTGTGATGCCAAATAGTGGAATTTGAATAATTTTACACACTTTTTCAAGGGCTATGTAATTTTACACATTAGCTGCACACCCAGGAATTTGATGCTGGTAACCATCTCCCAGGGGAATCATTAATGCACTGAGAAGTGTGGCTGTGCCTGCCTTTTCTGAAATCGACAATGATTTCTATGGTTTTTCCGGTATTTAAAACTAGGCTGTTTTCCTTACGCCAGTTCACCAACCCCTCAACCTCCTTGAGGTAAGCTCCCTCATTGTCATCATGAATAAGGACCACTACTGTTGTATCATCTGAGAACTTCACAATATGGGTGGTGGAAAACCTATCACAACAGTCATGGGTCAACAGGGTGAAGAGCAGCAGACTTGGGACGCAGCCCTGAGGAGAACCTGTGCTTAAGAAAATGGTATTAGAGGTATTTGTTCCAACTTGCACATATTGCAGCCTGTTGGTAAGAAAATCAAGAATCCAGTTACACAAAGAGCGTTTAAGTCTAAAAGGCCCAGTTTGTCTACTAGATGCTGGGGAATGATTGTGTTAAATGCCGAACTGAAATTGTGTGGTTGAAATTGTACCTTTTTGTAACAGCCTCATTTGACTTGTGACACTTTTCCCCATATGAACGTTCTCCTTTTAATGCAATGCACATTTCAATGGTTATGCTTAATATTATGGGATGTTACTATCCATGTCTCTGGTGTAACTGAGCAGGATGATTTCTTCCATCCAATCAAGTCTTGTTTTGTACTTTTTCTACTATATGGCGTATAAAATGAAACCCGATTCTGTGTCCTGGATTCCCTCTTTTCATTGAGGGAAATCTCTTTGCTATAATAGACTAATAAATTGCCTTTAAACGATCATCCCACTCGGTGCCTATTTTTTATTACTTTTTATTATTTATTTATTATTTTATTATTATTACTACTACTATTATTAATACTTATTATTATTATTATTTATTATTATTAATAATAATATTGTACAAGGTCCATTCCACTCTGTCATCTCATGGACGACCCTGCCTTTCTTTGGGTTTGGCTCTTCAGAGCTTCTGCCCCTCCCTTCACTCGCTCTGCATAGTGTATATTCTACAAAAAAAATATATCTTAAAAAGCCACATCCAGATAAGATAACCTTTATTGTCATTTTTTACTGTGGGCACAATGGTACGTTAAAAATGAATTTGTTTTCTGCCTCTCAAGCGTAACACATGCTTAACTCACATATAAACATGCTATATACATATGTATATACCTACACCCTTACGTACAAATACATATAAATATCAATCATAATATTAATATTATTTAGATCTCCTAAGCAAAGTCCCTGAAGGAAAGCTGCAACATTTGATTATATCCCTCACGGATTATTGCAATACCTGTATCGCTTTCTTGATCTACCTCTCCTTGATATCTTCGCCCAGTTGGCTAGTGGATCCCTTCTCTGTTCAGCGGAGCCGATGACCTGCTACGGGTGCTTGCAGGAGACTTTGGACTCCGAGCGCGGGATGGAGACATCTGTGGATTCCCAAGGGATGTTTTGGCCTCTCCTCATTGCACAGACCTCTGCATGTCACAAGGCAAAAAGCTGCAAGGAAAGAAACCCAGGCTTTAGCAGGGCATAACCAGCTGAGCAGCTGCTTCACCGTAAAACAAGAGAAGTCAGCAACTTTTAAACCGGCTTCCCTCCAAAATATTAACCTGCCCTGCCCTAATTTTTCACAAGAAGGGAAATTAATTAGAAGACACGTTCTCCAAGGCAGCCTGGTTTTACACCTCCATCTTTGCTTACTCACTGCATGCCTCTTTTCCGGAAGCTGTGGTTCCCCTTCAGCACATAAACACTTTAGCAGATATTAGCTGCTGCTTTTACAGTTCCAAAGTAGCAGGATCTGGTCAAGAAATCCCTTCAGTGTTTGCCCCGATAATTTGCTTCCGTTACCTACCTTGAGGCCACTAATAACAAGCATAGATTGTAAGATGACTCTCTCCTCTGTACCGGCAAAGTAGTAGCTACTTTTTTAAAGATAAAACCAGAGATCAAACTGTTTCATATTTAGGAAGGGGGAAAAAAATGACTTGAAAGTAAGAGCTGAGGTTATGCTCTGAATGCATATAGCTTTTTCTGCATAATCTATTCTCCTTGATGGATACTAATGAAAGCAGTGCCCCAGTGTTATTTGCACAACAAAATAAAACCATGGGCTGCCTGGCAAGATTGTAACATGGTGGAGAAGATGCAAACAAAAAAAAAAGAGAAAAAAAGAAAAAGGGACTTTTGTGGCTTTTGCGGTTTGCCACAATTATGGTGGGGTCACTCATGAATCTTGACCGACAAGAGAAGACAACATACAGGCTATCCTCTGGACGAGTGAACCGTAGGGCGTATCCCGTGTTCCTCTTTTATTTGGCACATACATGAGGAAGTGTGCAGGTGTCAATATAATTGGTTACATATATAGGAAATAAGTACATGCCATCATATAATTGGTTACATACTTGTTGCAGGGCAGAAAACTAAGCAATTTAACATAATTGGCTGAAGCTTTC
>NW_015390005.1:10624-11639 GCF_001527695.2 Protobothrops mucrosquamatus
ATATAATTGGTTACATACTTGTTGCAGGGCAGAAAACTAAGCAATTTAACATAATTGGCTGAAGCTTTCTATAGGATGTGGTTTTCTCTCATGTCCGGAGTTATCCGGACAGGCTCTGTGGCTTGTGTTTCTGAGCACAGTTCTATAGAGCTTTTCCTGTTACAGGATGTTCAGATATGTGGTTTGGAACAGGATATACAAAATTACATATGCAATACAGCTACATTTTCTTACTTGCTTTTTGTACATGGTCAGATTCTTAGCTAATGCAAAGCAAAATTGCCTGACCATTGCAATAATCATTCCCAACAATGTGGTTGCCCTACTTATTGTCCTAGGCCTCTAATACACAAGCTGGCCACTGGCCTAGTCTTATTATAGAAGCCTGAACTATAAAATCCCAACAGACTTTGAATTTTAGGTGGGAAGGAACTGCAACCAGAAAATTTAATACAGTAAATACCAAAAAAATAAAATAAAATAACGGTTATATGTAGAGCATAGGAGATGCATTGGACTACAGTTCCCACTAGCCAGCCTTGGGGAGAGGGCTGATGGGGATTGCCCCTCTTGCAACAGACTGGCTAACGGGAACTGTAGTCCAAAGCATCTGGTTATATGTAGAGTATTGGAAATGCTTTGGACTACAGTTCCCATTAGGCAGTCTGGGGGAGGCTGAGGGGATTGCCTCTCTTGCAACACACTGGCTAATGGGAACTGTAGTCCAAAGCTTCTGGTCATATGCTTTGGACTACAGTTCCCATTAGCCAGCCTTGGGGGGAGGGCTGATGGGGATTGCCCCCTCTTGCAACAGAGTGGCTAATGGGAACTGTAGTCCAAAGCTTCTGGTTATATGCTTTGGACTACAGTTCCCATTAGCCAGCCTTGGGGATGGCTGATGGGGATTGCCCCTCTTGCAACAGACTGGCTAATGGGAACTGTAGTCCAACGCATCTCCAATACTCTACATATAGTCATAATTTAATTTTTTTATTATTACTTTTTGTATTAAATT
>NW_015390005.1:11928-19519 GCF_001527695.2 Protobothrops mucrosquamatus
CGGATTGCGAGATTGATGGGGGGGGGGAAAACAGCGTCGCGCGCTCACTGTGCGCGCGTGCGCAACGAGCGCGAGCGCGCTCCCTTCCCCGCCCAGCGCCACCCAAGGACCTCCTGTCGAGTTTCTCCTCCGCGGCCACTTCGGCCGCGATTGGCTGCTCCGAAAACCTCTCGCTCGGATTGGCTGAGAGGCCTCTCTCCTCTCCGAGAGGCGGGGGCATTTAAAAAGTCGGCGCGCTCCTCAAGCTGAGGGCAAAAAAGAAAAGCGAGCGCGCTGCGCAGGCAGCAGACGCCGCTACTACCGCGTCTCTTTTTCCTCAAAAAAGATGCTGCGGGGCGCCGGGGGGGGGGGCAAAAATGTCTCTCTCTTCGTCGCTCCCGCGGCCCAAGTCCTCGAGCTCGAGGCCGGGCAGGGCCTTTTGAGCTTTGAGGTAATTCTGAGGCTTTTCTACGTTGTAAGATACGGAGGGGAGCGTGAGTTCTTTAGCTAATTCATAGCCTATTCTCGCGGAGTAAGGGTAGCACCTGTGGTAATTTTAACCGCGGCGTGTATTCTTAGGAGTAAAACGGCCAGTGGTGGCTGAGGTAATATCTCAACGGTGTGTTATTTAAAAGGACGCCGATACCACAGGTCACTAAAGATAGTTACCTCAGTCTTTCCCTCGGGGAATAACGTAATTCTAGTCCGGGTGAATAAGAATGAAAATTAGTTTTAAAGGTAAAATTGCCTCGAGAGCTGACCTTGCTCTCAGGAATAAAGTAAATTCTTGGCGCCTGGGGTAATTTTAGCCAAGACTCGAGTTCTTCGAGTAAAATTTTGGCGGAGCCTGAGGTAATTTCAGCCATGCCCCTTTAAAAGGGAGCAAACTATCACATGAATAAGAGTTAAAATTAGCTTCAAACTACCACAGGTGGATAAGAATTAAAATTCGTTTTAAAGGTAAAATGGACTCAGGAGCTGACCTTGCTCTCAGGAATAAAGCAAATTCTTGGCCCCTGAGGTAATTTCAGCCATGCCCCTTGAAAAAGGAGCAAACCAGCAAAGGTGAATAAGTTAAAATTAGCTTCAGAATAAAGTCAGAGGTAACCTCAGCCACGTCTTTGCAGGCTAAAAGCACTTCAAGGAAGAAAAGATGAAAGTTAATTAAAATTACTTCTGACTCTCGGGAATAAAGATGAGGCAACTTTAGCCAGGTGCAGTTAAAAGGGCTAAAGGCAAAATTTAGCTTAAAGGCAAAATTGCTCCAGTATCTGGAGTTGCCCTTACTTTCTTGAATACACGCAACTCTTGGGACGTGAGGAAATGGTAGTCGAGGCTCAAATCCTTAAAACTGGGGTGTCGAGACCCGTTTTAAGGATTTGAGCCTCGACTACCATTTTCTCACGTCCCAAGAGTTGCGTGTATTCAAGAAAATCAAGGCTCAAATCCTTAAAACTGGGGTGTCAAACTGCCGGCCCACAAGCCGGTTGCGTCATACGGAGGCCACGCCCACCCAGCTCCGGCAATGCAAAAAAGTGACACGTTGCGACGTCACGTGAGGTGGCAAGTTTGACACCTCTGCTCTAAAAGAAGCAAAACATGTAGAAGACCACTAGTTGCTCGAGGGAACAATGTTACAATTCATTGTAGCTTGCCTTCTTTCACACGTAGGATAAAACACATAAAAGCCCCTTTGGCTACTGATAGCTTTTGTAGCCTCTGAACATCCACTGGTCATTTGGTGGTGTTGATTTTTTTTTTTTATTTCAAAGGCATGAATCCATGTAGGCGAAGAAGAAGACATCAACAGTAAGACAGATGGTTTAATTCACTCCCCAGTATATCATGAAAGTGAGGAAGCCTGGCAAGTACTGTTTGCAACATGTTAACTACTGCAAAAATCTTTGGGCCTTGCTAAAGTTTACCTTAAGGCTTGCTTTAGCAGTTTTTAAAAAACATTACAAAGTATCAAGGGTAAAAAGAACAGTCACAAGTTTGACAAACATGCCTAAAAAGTAGCAAAAAAAAATTGACTCAAGACAATTTTAGCTATTGGCTGTGGATCTTAGAACCAGACAGCTAACCAGCCTCCTTCAGTGCCTGAGTTGGCTCAGCCAATTTCACTGTATACATGTTATACTTTGATAATAAAGGGTTTTTTATTATTATTATTATTTATTAGTAGTACCAGCCAGACTTCTTAGAACCAAAAGTAAACCTGATGATGCAATTTAATAAGAGGAATACCAATAAAGGAAAATATTTGTGGCTCACGATTGAAATGAGGCGTCCTTGCTGCTCTCTGAGCTTGGCGGTTTTCTTGTAGACCAGGCATGTCCAAACTCGTGACATCACGTGACGTCATTTGTGCAACGTATCGGGCCGGTTTTGCCCTTGCTGGCAATGGGGTGGGCGTGGCTTCCACGTGACACGTCCAGCCCTTGGGCCGGCAGTTTGACACCCTGTTCTAGATGTTTCTTTACCAAACTAGGGAACATCATCAGTGCTTGAAGGGAGTGCAGTTTGCTCCCAGTTTAGGTTCTAGTTGCTCAGTGTTGGTGAAAATGGTCTTGGAGATTCTTTGTTGTGCTATTTGTTGTTAGCTTCTTTGGCAGCTCCTTGATTAGGGTATTGTTTATTTGTTGGTCTGGAAATTTAGCCCTGGCGATGGTTCATAGAACCAAAAAAAAACCTTCAATGGCCCTTTTTAATGTTAGGTGCGGCCATTGACCTGTAAAAGATGTTATAGTTTTCTAGCATTTCAGACTGAGCAGACAAAGTGCACTCTTCTGCCGAATATTCTTCGAAAGAGACAACGTTGCTGTGCATGACTGAGGAAGAAACAAGCGAGAAAGAAGAAAAAAGAAGAAAAAGAGAGCAAGAAAATGTCTCCAGCTCAAGCCCTCTTAGTCTTCGGCTGTGATGGTGCCCTCTACGCTGAGAGGTACGTTGAGTCTTGTATTCTTTAAAGCTTTAAGACAGGGGTCTTCAAACGTGGCCCTTTTATGACTTGTGGACATCAACTCCCAGAATTCCTCAGCCAGCGTGCTGGGAGTTGAAGTCCACAAGTTATAAAAGGGCCAGATTTGGAGACCCCTGCTTTAGGATATGGAGGGAGGTGGATGGTATTCCACTAATTATGCCTAGGTAAGCAAGGATAACACCTGTGTCTGGGGTAATAGTAACCACTGTGTATTGTGCGTTCTTAGGAGTAAAACCCCAATTCCAAATGAAGTAATGTTGACTTTTTTTATTTCAAAGGCATGAATCCAAAATGACCTGTAGATGAAGAAGAAGACATCAACAGTAAGACAGATGGTTTAATTCACTCTTCGGTATATCATGAAAGTGACGAAGCCTGGCAAGTACTGTTTGGGCCTTGCTGAAATTTACCCTAAGACAGTGGTGGTGAACCTATGGCATGTGTGACAGAGGTTGCATTATTAGCCCTCTCTATGGGTACGTGCGCCATCGCCCCAGCCCCGCCTCCCCCCGCAGCCCCCTCCTCACCAGCAGACCCCCGGAGGAGAATCACCCCTGGGCGTGGCCCGTGCGCAGCAGCCCAGCCAAGGACATGGCAGCTGGGCAGTGGGGACAAGACTCCGGCCTTGCACCCTGTCGCATGCAGATGATGCTGTGGGGCGCAGGCGGAAGGCGTGGCTGCCATGGCACTGCAGGACCGCCTGGGAGATCTGCGACGGGCCATGGAGGCGGTAGGTGGCCCTGCGGGATGGCAGAGCGGGACGGGGTGGCAGGCGGGCGGGAGCAGGGGCAGGGCGGTTTTTGGACACTCTAAAAGATCTAAAAGGTTCGCCATCACTGCCCTAAGGCTTGCTTTAGCAGTTTAAAAAAAATGGTCTTTGTTGTTAGCTTCTTTGGCAGTTCCTTGATTAGGACATTGTTTACTTCTTGATTGTTGGTCTGATGTTAATCATAGTGTCAATCTATGCATATCTCAGTATGGATTGCTGGTGAGGAGGTGTTGTCTTTTTTGCAAAATGGGTACATATTGTTTCTGTCTGTCTATTGATGGCTAATTTGTCAGAGTGACAGGTTCCTAGAAATTTATTAGTGTTTTTGGACATTGCTTGGTCTAGGACAGGGGTAGACAACCTTGGCTCTTTTATGACTTGTGGACTTCAACTCTCAGAATTCTAGGAGTTGAAGTCCACGAGTCATAAAAGAGCCAAGGTTGCCTATCCCTGGTCTAGGATAGTCAGCTTCCCAACTGGAACTATGGTTAGGTCTTTGAATTTGTTGTGAAATTAAAGAGTTTTCATTATATATTCTGGCTGCTACCTGGTATATTAAATTCCATACTTTTTTTCCCTAGCATAATTTTAGCCATGGCAATGGTTCTTAGAACCAGAAAGGAAACCTCAATGGCCCATTTAAATGACCAGCGTGGCTGATGATTAATTATAGATTTTATAGTTTTCTGCCTGGCATTATTTTAGCCATGGCAATGGTTCTTAGAATCAGAAAGAAAACCTCAATGGCCCATTTAAATGACCAGCATGGCTGGTGATTAATTATAGATTTTATAGTTTTCTGCCTGGCATTATTTTAGCCATGGCAATGGTTCTTAGAACCAAAAGAAAACCTCAATGGCCCCTTTCTAATGCTAGGTGTGGCCGTTGATCTATAAAAGATTTTATAGTTTCCTAGCTTTGCAGATTGAGCGGAGGAACAAGTGCCAAATGTTCCTCGAAAGAAACAACGCATGCTGGGCACAGTAGAGGAAGAAACCAAAGAGAAAGAAGAAGAACGAAATAAGACCCAAGACAGCAAGAAAATGTCTCCAGCTCAAGCCCTATTAGCCTTTGGCTGTGATGGCGCCTCCTACACTGTGAGGTAAGTTTAGTTGAGTGTTGTATTCTTCAAAGTGTTAGGGTATGGAGGGAGGCGGATGATGCATTATGCCAGGGGTCCCCAACCCCCAGTCGGTGGACCAGCACCGGTCCGCTGCATGCCAGCAAGTGGGGCACACAAACAAGCAAAGCTCCATCCTTAGGATGCAGGAAGTATTCAAAACCACACCCCCTCTGGTCCACGGAAAACCTTTCTCCACGGCACCGGTCCTTGGTGCCCAAAAGGTTGGGAACCTCTGCATTATGCCAAGATAAGGAATGGTAATACCTGCATCTGAGCTAATAGTAACCATTGTGTATTGTGCATTCTTATGAGTAAAACTCCAGTGGCAGCTGATGTAACATCGATTTTTTTTTTATCTCAAAGGTGTCTACTACACCATCTTAGAAGACAGAAGACTCAGTGCTGATGGTAAAAGTACAAGAAGAAGGAATGGAAAGCAAGAATGAATATGGTTCTCCATCAAGAATACTACTTCACCGAGTCAATCACAACTGAGCTGTAGATAATAGATTTAATACCATTTTTGCCTGCTTGTAAATTTAGCCATGGCGATGGTTCTTAGAACCAGAAAAGAACCTTCAACAGCCTTTTTTAATGCTAGGCATGGCTGTTGATCTATCATAGATTTTATATCATTCTTGCCTGGCATAAATTTAGCTATGGCGATGGTTCTTAGAACCAGAAAAGAAATCTCAGCAGCCTTTTTTAATGCTCGGCATGGCTGTTGATCGATCAAAGATTTCTGCCTGGCATAATTTTAGCCATGGCAATGGTTCTTAGAACCAGAAAGGAAACCTCTCAATGGACCTTTTCAATTCTAAATGTGGCCATTGATGGATAATAGATATTATACCTTTCTTGCCTGGCATAATTTTAGCCATGGCGATGGTTCTTAGACCAGAAAGAAAGCCTCAATGGCCCTTTTTAATGCTAGGTGTGGCCGTTGATCTATAAAAGAATTTATAGCTTTAGAGTCCCTGAGATTGAAGGGAGGAATATTTGCATGCCTGTTGCCAAATGTTCCTCAGAAGAGACACAGCGGAGGAAGAAACAAAAGTGAAGAAAGAAAAAAGAAGACCCAAGACAGCAAGAAAATGTCTCCAGTTCAAGCCCAATTAGCCTTTGGCTGTGATGGTGCCTCCTACGCTTGAGGTAAGTTTAGTTGAGTCTTGTTTCCTTCAAAGCTTTAGGATATGGGGAGGGGGGTTGGTTTTCCACTTTTTGATGGTCCATTCTTCCTAGGTAAGTAGGGGTAACACCTGCATCTGAGGTAATAGTAACCCCAGTGTAGTGTGCATTCGTAGGAGTAAAACTCCAGTGGCAGCTGAAGTAACGTTGATTTTTTTTTATATCTCAAAGGCATGTACTACAGCATCTTAGAAGACAGAAGACTCAGCGTTGATGGTAAAAAATACAGGAAGAAGGAATGGAAATCAAGAAGAATATGATCTTGTAGATAATAAATTTTATATCTTTTTTGCCTGGCATAAATTAAGCCCTGGCAATGGTTCTTAGAACAAGAAAGGAAATCTCAACAGCCTTTTTTAATGCTAGGCGTGGCTGTTGATCAATAATAGATTTTATAGTTTTCTGCCTGGCGTAATTTAACCATGGCAATGGTTCTTAGAACCAGAAAGAAAGTTTTAATGGACCTTTTAATTCTAGGTGTGGCCATTGATTGATAATAGATTTTATAGTTTTCTGCCTGGTGTAATTTTAGCCATGGCGATGGTTCTTAGAACCAGAAAGAAAGCTTCAATGGACCTTTTAATTCTAGGTGTGGCCATTGATTGATAATAGATTTAGTATACCTTTCTTGCCTGGCGTAATTTTAGCCATGGCGATGGTTCTTAGAACCAGAAAGAAAACCTCAGTGGCCCTTTTTAATGCTAGGTGTGGCCATTAGTCACTGAGATTGAGGGGAGGGACATTTGCATGCCTGTTGCCAAATGTTCTTCGAAAGGGACACGGCGGAGGAAGAAACAAAGGCGAAGAAAGAAAAAAGAAGAACCAAGACAGCAAGAAAATGTCTCCAGTTCAAGCCCTATTAGCCTTTGGTTGTGATGGAGCCTCCTATGCTGTGAGGTAAGTTTAGTTGAGTCTTGTTTCCTTCAAAGCTTTAGGATATGGAGGGGGTGGATCGTCTCCCACTAATTCATGGTCCATTCTTCCTAGGTAAGTAGGGGTAGTAACCACAGTGTATTGTGCATTCGTAGGAGTAAAACTCCAGTGGCAGCTGAAGTAACACTGATTTTTTTTTTAATTTCAAAGGCATGTACTCTACACCATCTTAGAAGACAGAAGACACCGTTGTCAGCCTGCAGTGTTGCTAGTGAAAAAGGAGGAAGAAGGAATGGAACATGATCTCCATCAAGAATGCTACTTCACCAAGTATGTCAAAACTGACCTTTCGAACAATCGCTCAAAATGTAAGTCACTTTTCATGAACACACCACACTACCCATTTTAATCCTATCTGTGGCCGTTGATACATAATAGAGATTCTAGTTTTCTTGCCTGTTGTATTTCTAGCCCATTCTAGTTGTGTTCCATGATGTACATAAGATTCCATTCTTCTCTTGCCTCCTTACTATTAGACCTGGCAATGGTTCTTAAAACCCAAGAGAAAATGTCTATGGCCCTTTCTATTGCTGGGCTTGGTCACTGATTATTAAGACAGTAATTAGTATTCTGGCCTGGTGTAATGTTAGCCATAGCTGTACTTCTTAGAACTTGA